>NC_135238.1:190720073-191021233 GCF_051348905.1 Ranitomeya variabilis
CGTATAAATAATAAATTGCATTAATTAGTGACCGAAACACAGGATGAATGCCCGAAAAATGCTGATACAGCCCCCATCCCCACATGCCCCCAGATGTCACTGCCGATGTATGGGCATACCAAAGACCACTGCACCCACCCCCTATCCCATAAGTATAAGAACCGGGGAGAGCACAGTGGATTACTAAGTAAATGCAAAACAAAGGCCACAGTGTGCCAAGTCTGGAGAAAGACACCTATATATCCAACAGAGATCTCCCAAATGGGATTCTACAATAACGCCATTAAATCTGGTGGTTGGAGAAGGTGCTTACACTTACCAGTAAGGGAGGCAGAGTGGGGAGACTGTTGTGAGCTCTGTTTTTGGGCTCCCTCTAGTGGTCACAAGCGGTACTGTGTAGTGTTGTCTTTCTGCAGGTTGGCAGCATCAGCTGGTTCGTTATCCTTGGTTGGTTTCTTATTCAGCTCACCTGGATACTCAGTTCCTTGCCTGCTCTCAATGTATTCAGTGCTCTTCAGATTCCTTGTGACTACCTTGCTCCCAGTCTCTCCAAGACAAGCTAAGTTTTTGTTTGATCATTTTTTGATTATCAGCATTTATTATGTTTTTAGTCCAGCTCGCTAAAATGTGATTTCCTCGCTTGCTGGTTGCTCTAGGGGACTGAGTTTCTCCCCCCACACCGTTAGTTGGTGCGGGGGTTCTTGAAATCTCAGTGTGGATATTTTGTAAGGGTTTTTTACTGACCGCACAGACCCCTTTGCTATTTTCTGCTATCTAGTATTAGTGGGCCTCATTTGCTAAATCTGTTTTCACCCCTGTGTATGTGCCTTCCTCTTACCTCACCGTTATTATATGTTGGGGGCTTCTATATCTTTGGGAATTATTTCTCTGGAGGCAAGAGAGGTCTTTCTTTCTCTCTAGGGGTAGTTAGTTCCTCAGGCTGGCTCGAGACGTCTAGGATTTTTAGACACGTTCACCGGCTACTTCTAGTGTGTTTGGATAGGTTCAGATTTGCGGTCAGTCCAGTTTGCCACCTCCCTAGAGCTTGTCCTATGTATGTTACTTAGCTGGAGTAATTTGTGATCCTCAACCACTAAGGATCATAACAGGAGACAGTCGGGAGGTGATCCCCAACGCGCGTTTCATGGACACACGGTGCCACTTCCTTGGGGGGATAATCATTCACTGTCCAAAAGGACCTTGAAATAGCCCCTGGCCCCAGTCACATGGTACCCGGCAGCCAATCGCGGTAGCGCTATCGGCGCATGCGCACTGCGTCCGGCAGGTCCTGGCAGTGGAACTTGGCGTCAGGCGAAGTGCGCACGCGCAGGGTAAAGGGATGCCCGGAGCGCGCTAACAAAGCCTGGAGACGCCGATCCACACAAGGACAGGACGGACCGCAGCGCAATATGCACGGCCACCAATGACAAAAGGTATATGGTGCAAGAGGTACAAATACTCCTTCCACAACCTATAACTGCCCCCCACACAGGCAAATCAGGACCCACCAGACATAGAGCCCACAAACATCAGGATCGAAACACAGACAAATAAATATATAAAAATGAAAATAGTCCACTCTCTGTGCATCGGATCCATATTGTAGTGGGGAGGGTCCCTCACTTCCTTAAACCAATGTCCATAATGAAGATGATTTTCACATCTCATCTCATACGGATATCTTGGTGAGTCCACTTTGCCCCAACTGGGGTGGTGTCCATAATAGTTGTAAAATGAGGCCAGAGACATATTCACAAGGCAGACCTTAAGGCATCGAATCGATTGATATCACTAGTAATATAGACAAGACAAAAAAAGGAATTAAAATCACATGCGTAAACATAAAAACAAAATTTAAAAACACCATCCCGACTGATGCAGGGGATGAGGGTGCCAAAGGCGGGAAGGATCATATTATCATACTCAACTTCAAAAAGAGGCAGGAGGTGACGACTATCCTAGACACACCATAGGAACTAATGGGGCATAAAGAATATATAAAATATTCATAAATAGGGAGCAAAACTTAAAGCCTCATTTAGACCCGCTGGTGGCAAAGTGCCAAGTCGCACTATCCACCTAGTTTCTTTTTGTGCTAATAGCTTTTTATTGTCCCCACCCCGTATACCCAAATGTAAAGCATCAATTCCCCTCACCTTTAGTAAATTTGCATTGCATTTATGGTGCAGCCAAAAGTGACGTGGGATTGGTTTAAGATCAGAAATGTCGGACACTGTCCTGGCCGCACCAATGTCCCGCACATGCTCACGAACTCGGACTCTCAAGTCCCGCGTAGAGAGTCCCACATAAATCATGGGACACGGGCATGTCGCGTAATAAATCACGTTGGTTGTGCTACATGAGATCCGTTCTCTGATGTCAAATTCTTTTGTTCTGTCAGTGGAAGTAAAACTAGAGCATCGCAGGACATTGGTGTAGGCAAGACAGTGCCCGCACGGGAAGCACCCCAAATTGGGGCCCCTCGTACCAAATGGATTACTCGGGGTGGGGACATAGTGGCTACGTACCAGCAAGTCATTTAAGTTTTTACACCTCCTAGAGGTCATCTGAGGGTATGGGCCAAGAGAGGCCGCCAGGGAGGGCTCAGTCCCGAGGACTGACCAGTGTCTAGCAAGGATGGAGCGCATCCTATTCCACTCGTGGTTATAAGTAGAAATAAAACGGATGGTACCAGCCCCATCCTCACCAGTCCGCCGGCTCCGTGGGTGTAATAGAGTCTCGCGTGGGGTTTTTCTGGCACGATCATAGCCGTGTTTGACAGATCGCCGGCTATATCCCCGGGCCAGGAAACGGTCTTTAAGATCCGAGGCTTGTGCCTCGAATCTAGACTCAGAGGAACAGATTCGCCGCATCCTCAGGAACTGTCCGATCGGGATGGCCCTAACCGTGGATGGATCATGTGCCGGTGAGGCATGTAACAGTGAGTTTACAGAGGTCGACTTTCTGAAGACATCCGCCTGGATACGTCAATAGTTATCGACCTCAAGACGAATGTCCAGAAAATCGACCGCAACATCACTATAGGCATATGTAAGTCTAATGTTTAGAGCGTTGTTGTTCAAAACACCCATAAACTCCTCGAGCTGCTGGACAGTCCCGCCCCACAAAAAAAGAATATCATCAATGAAGCGATACCAGCACAGCACATGGGAAGTGGCCGGCGGGCCCTTGTCGCCAAAAAGGAATCTCTCCCAGTACCCCAGGAAGAGATTAGCGTACAAGGGCGCACAGGCCGCGCCCATGGCCGTGCCGCGCTTCTGTAAATAAAAAACGTCTTTAAGGACGAAAAAGTTGTGTGTGAGGACAAAGTCCAGCAGCTCGAGGATCAATCCACGTAAAGGGCCGTCCAGATCGGAGGTCCCCAGGAAGAAGCGAACCGCCTCTATCCCACAGGAATGTTCTATACAAGTATACAAACCCTCCACGTCAGCAGTAACGAGGAAGGTTGCATTGTCCACAAGGATGCCATCAACCTGTGCCAGGACATCCGTAGTGTCACGGATATGAGAAGGTAATGTTTGGACTAGGGGTTTCAAGTAAAAGTCAATAAATTGACACACATGATCGCATAAACCCCCAATCCCAGACACAATAGGATGTCCCGGGGGGTTGAGGGCATCCTTGTGGACTTTAGGTAACAAATAAAAAGTGGGAGTCCTGGGGGATCTGACCATCAAACCATCGAAAACCTTTTTGGGGATGATACCCCCCTCAAAAGCTCCAGAAAGGACCTGCTCCAACTCCCGCAAATAGGTAACCATTGGATTGAAAGACAACCTGATTTAAGTGTCGGAATTGCGCAACTGGCGAAATGCCTCTCCCTCATATTTCTCACTTGGCCAGACCACAATGTTCCCCCCCTTGTCCGCAGGCTTAAATACAACATCCCGCAGTGATTGAAGTTGCGAGATAGCCTGACGCTGTTTAGCGGTTAAGTTGTCATGAGTCCGCCTAGTAGACAGTTTTTTAAAATATTCACTAACCAATCTTGTGAATATTTCAACTGCCGGACTCAGGGACAGGGGGGGGGAACTTTGTGGATCTGGGCAAGATAGAGGGCGGAAATCTACTTACATTCGGACATTCCTGTTCCTCAAGTACGGTAAGTCTTCCAAGTCACGAAGTACCTGTGCTTCAACTGCACTCATAGGCTGTACTATGGAATCCTTTCCATGTAGTTTTTTCAAAATCAATTTGCGGGAGAAAAGATGCAGGTCCTTTAAAGCTGTAAAATAATCAAATGAATTCGTTGGAGAGAAAGTCAGACCCCTACTCAGGACATCCAACTGAGACTCAGTGAGTACATATGATGACAAATTTAATACCTGGAGTCCTCCCTGGCGGCCACCCTGGGTCGTAGCTCCCCCAGCTCCCTTGTTCATGGTGTGTTGCCTAGTGGTCATCCTCTTATTACTGAACTCAAAGGTTGGAACCTGTTCCGATTGAGAGGTACTGGACCTTGCATCTTCATCATAGTTAGATCTGCCTGAGAGTGCTGAGGTGGATCTAGACCGAGAATAGGACATATTCCTAGATCTAGGACGGGATGACCCCATGGGTTCCGCCATCTGTATACTCTGGAATGCTGTTTGTCCTGAATATCTCGATTGAATTTTTTAGCTTTAGTTGTTTGAATATCATTAGCCCACTTCTGTAAGTCAGCATCAATTTCTTCATTTAGCTTCTTCAATGCATCACTCGACATATCCCTCTGAAGGCACACCTGTAGGTCATCAATCTCCTTCTCAATTAATTCCAATGATTCCTGGTTCAACTGCTTTAGTAGAACCATGAACCCCTTGGAGCAAGCATTAGTCAGTTCTTCCCAGTCGTCTTTAAATTTATCATCCAAAATAGGAAATGACGGGAAGACCTGGATGCGAAGCCCACGTGGGATAAGATGTCCGACATTTCTGATCTTAAACCAATCCCACGTCACTTTTGGCTGCACCATAAATGCAATGCAAATTTACTAAAGGTGAGGGGAATTGATGCTTTACATTTGGGTATACGGGGTGGGGACAATAAAAAGCTATTAGCACAAAAAGAAACTAGGTGGATAGTGCGACTTGGCACTTTGCCACCAGCGGGTCTAAATGAGGCTTTAAGTTTTGCTCCCTATTTATGAATATTTTATATATTCGTTATGCCCCATTAGTTCCTATGGTGTGTCTAGGATAGTCGTCACCTCCTGCCTCTTTTTGAAGTTGAGTATGATAATATGATCCTTCCCGCCTTTGGCACCCTCATCCCCTGCATCAGTCGGGATGGTGTTTTTAAATTTTGTTTTTATGTTTACGCATGTGATTTTAATTCCTTTTTTTGTCTTGTCTATATTACTAGTGATATCAATCGATTCGATGCCTTAAGGTCTGCCTTGTGAATATGTCTCTGGCCTCATTTTACAACTATTATGGACACCACCCCAGTTGGGGCAAAGTGGACTCACCAAGATATCCGTATGAGATGAGATGTGAAAATTGTCTTCATTATGGACATTGGTTTAAGGAAGTGAGGGACCCTCCCCACTACAATATGGATCCGATGCACAGAGAGTGGACTATTTTCATCTTTATATATTTATTTGTCTGTGTTTCGGTCCTGATGTTTGTGGGCTCTATGTCTGGTGGGTCCTGAATTTGCCTGTGTGGGGGGCAGTTATAGGTTGTGGAAGGAGTATTTGTACCTCTTGCACCATATACCTTTTGTCATTGGTGGCCGTGCGTATCGCGCTGCGGTCCGTCCTGTCCTTGTGTGGATCGGCGTCTCCAGGCTTTGTTAGCGCGCTCCGGGTATCCCTTTACCCTGCGCGTGCGCACTTCGCCTGACGCCGAGTTCCACTGCCAGGACCTGCCGGACGCAGTGCGCATGCGCCGATAGCGCTACCGCGATTGGCTGCCGGGTACCATGTGACTGGGGCCAGGGGCTATTTCGAGGTCCTTTTGGACAGTGAATGATTATCCCCCCGAGGAAGTGGCACCGTGCGGCCACGAAACGCGCGTTGGGGATCACCTCCCGACTGTCTCCCCACTCTGCCTCCCTTACTGGTAAGTGTAAGCATCTTCTCCAACCACCAGATTTAATGGCGTTATTGTAGAATCCCATTTGGGAGATCTCTGTTGGATATATAGGTGTCTTTCTCCAGACTTGGCACACTGTGGCCTTTGTTTTGCATTTACTTAGTAATCCACTGCGCTCTCCCCGGTTCTTATACTTATGGGATAGGGGGTGGGTGCAGTGGTCTTTGGTATGCCCATACATCGGCAGTGACATCTGGGGGCATGTGGGGATGGAGGCTGTATCAGCATTTTTCGGGCATTCATCCTGTGTTTCGGTCACTAATTAATGCAATTTATGATTTATAAGTTTTTTGTACTTTATATGGAATAAAAATTTGTGTCAAAAAATCAATGCTCTGGATTTTTCTCCTCTTAGTATTGGTGTACAGATGTAGTAACTGTTAGGGTGGTGTTAGACACCCATAGGTGTCATACAACATCTGTTCTCGGGCAAGTCGCGCTACCAAAAACATCTGTGAAAAGGTGTCTGTGATCTTGTGATCTGTCGAGTCAGTAGTTTAGAGCTGCCATATGACTGGAAAAACAGTCAAATTGCAGAAATGTTGCAGTCACATGTGACTTGCATTGAAGTCCATGGCAAGCGACTTACATGCGACTTGCAACCAACAACAAAAAATTGGACCATATTTGGAAACGTTTGCAAGTTGAAAGTTGGAACGTGACAACTTTGGAAATTATTAGATGCAAAGTCACAATACAACACTACGACATTTAATGCATTACATTCCAGAATGCTGGAAACCTTAACGTGACATTTTCAATTACATGTGATATATTAAATGTCAAGTTAAGATTTGCTGCATCATGGTGTATGCAGCACATTAAATGTTAAGTGTTTGTTGAAGACCATATGTGGACTCTTGAGTGACAATACCACAGTGGGAAGCAGAACCTGGCAAAGCAATGGGTGCACAATGTTTGATGAATTGACATCAATTCAAATATTTTTTTTTACTTTTTAGTACTTTTACTTCACTTTTACTTTAGTACCTTTCTAAATTGAAATGTTGAAAAATCCTTTAAATAAGCTTTAAATGTCACACAATACTCTTCAATTGTGCAAACAAAATTCGACAGGTTTTGTACTCAGCAAGGGTACTGGTGTACAACTGGGCAAAAATTTTATTTTGCGACATTTGTAAATAGTCACTAATTATGAATTAGGTAAAAACATCTGGATAATTAATACCACACCCAAAACGTAGAACAAAAGGAGAGACAAAAATCAAAATTAACCAACCCAAAAAAAACAAGTAAAATTAATTTAAAATAGCACAAATTAAATTAAAGGGAACCTGTCAGCAGGATTGTGCACAGTAACCTACAGACAGTTTCAGGTCAGCGCTGTTATACTGATTACAATGATACCTTGGTTGATGAAATCCGTCTTGTGGTTGTTGTTTAATCTTTTTTTTTCAGTTTTCAGTTAATTAGATTCTTGGGCTCTGGGGCGGCCTGTGGGTGGAGCTTTGGGCGGGGCTTCATGTGGTTCTCTGCTTACATATGCATCTGTATGGGCTTCTGACAGGTCATTGATCCCTCAGTGACCTGCCCCCTATTTTACATACTGCATAAAATATTGTTTGAAAAAACAACAACTCACATTCATCATTGTTGGCGCCATCTTGATTTTTTTTTCTCTAGCAAAATGGCACTGGCGCAGTAGCATCTATCGGAATGCAATATTTTTTTTTTAACAAAACTATATGTCTAAATAAAATGAAAACATGCATGTTTTCCATCGTATCATGCTACAGCGCCTGTGTCTGCCTGATGAATGTGATTTTTTTTCTTCAAACAATAGTATATTCAGTAAATAAAATAGGGGGCAGGTCTGTGAGGGATCAGTGACCTGTCAAAAGCCCATAAGGATGAATATGTAAGCAGAGCACCACATAAAGCTCCGCCCACAGCCCCTCGAAGCATGAGAATCTCATTAACTGAAAACTGCAAATAAAGATTACACAACAACCACAAGACAGATTTCATCAACCCAGGTATCATTTTAATCAGTATAACGGCGCCGACCTGACACTGTATGTAGTTTGCTGAGCCCATTCCTACTGACAGGTTCCCTTTAAGAAAGAGGTGCAGCAAAATTCTCACTAAAGATCAAGGTTTGCTGAAGAAAAAAGGCAAACAAATTGTTTCATTTTTTCATACATCACTAGTACATGTGAAAATAAGAATTGCGCTAATTTATCTTATCAAACAAATTTGCTTCTTCCCCACTTGGATTAATCTTTCACTTTCAATTCAAAGAAAAATTCATTAAAATGCGTCTTCTCTGAATGCAAATTTTCACATTACTGAGACAGAAGATGGTGCTCGTAAGATTCTATGGAGAGGCAGACACAGACATTCTGCTGCAAGCCTTCCTGAAACGACTGTAGCACTTTAATTTTGAAAAATGTCTGGCAGGTCACAGCTTTCCCCACCAATATTTTTTGGAGGTGCCAACATGAGACTAACTGTTTAAATATATTTTAACACAAAGTAAAATAAATACATTCCTATTTTTAATTATTGGATCATTGAGTTTCTAATGCAAAACTAATAATGAATAGTAAATTGCCTCGAAGCCTCTGCACTGATACACCGTGGCTCAGTGTCACTACGTAGTAGCCGCTGCTGTCCTATTCTAGAAAACCGTTTTCCTGTATATAAACTAGTAAATATTCCTCTGACCTTTCAAACATAATCTATTTTGGAACATGAGGAACATGAGGAATAAAAGAAAATCCCCACAAGGGTGACTATTTTTTGCAATCTTCGCTCTTCTAATATGATCATATGTTGATTTACCTCTGATGTTTTATTTACCATGCTTTCATTGTAGGCTTTAAATCAAATACTTTGCACGGGAATAAACCATTGCTTTATGCTGAATTCCCTGGATATTGGTAAAACTGCGTTAGAGGCACAAATATATAACATGTTGCAGATTGCATTATAACTCATGAACATTCCCTTTGTTCTTAGTCAGCAAACCAAGTTGTTGCCCGTTTCTAATGGTTTGATTCATTCTTAGAATAAACCACTAAATTGGTTGAAATCGTGTTCCTGGATTGACTTTAATTGAGTGAAAGATGTTGGGGGTTGTAATTCCTTTTTGTTTGCTGTATAACATGTGATGTGCATTTAAACTGCTTTCTTTAACCCCTTACCATATACAATAATGCCCTTTTCTACATTTCAAATACTTATTTATGTAAATGAATTTGAATCTTTAAAATCACAGCTATTAAAGGCAATCTGATTTGCTACCTCATCTGAGAGCAACATGATGTTCGAAAAGAGACCCTGATTCTAGCAATGTATCACTTAGTTTACTGAGTGCAGCAGTTGTGACAAGTAGCTGAGCTCAGAAAGGTAACTCCGCCCACACCATAGCTTTATGTGTACATTGTCTATTGACAGTGAGCGGCTTATCAGAGGAGGAGGTGTGGTCGGACAAGGGCTCATGTGAGCTATAGTCCAGGAAGTGGTAATCTCTTGGTGATAAAACATTCATTGTACTGAAACAACAGCACACAGCCTAATAAGTAACAGGCCTCTCTCATCTTTTTAAGTGGGAGAATTTGCACAATTGGTGGCTGACTAAATACCTTTTTCCCCACTGTATTTGCACGCAGATGAACATCAGAGTCAGTGTTATTGGTGGGCTCTTGCTACCCCTGTCTGACATTATCCCTATATGTCACCTGTAAAGTTGATGATTCCAAAGCTGATCTTGGATACATTTGCCCGCTTCATCAATTAGTCATGATTTTGGTCAGTTTATTGTTCACCATCAATTTTTTTTATTTTGCCTAACCACCATTGTATTCTGTATTTCCCTTCCACTAGGACCTGGGAGAGATAAATTGGTTTTACCTTTAACAGCAATTGACTCACTCATGTGAGCTGTAGTCCAGGAAGTGATAATCTCTTGGTGATAAAACATTCATTGTACTGAAACAACAGCACACAGCCTAATAAGTAACACATCTCTGAAATCTGTGTATCAGCCCCTACGTCATGCTGCACTCAGATTATATAGCAAAATCCTGCTGACAAATTCCCTTTCATATATACTTTGAGACTTTTTCTTAAATTTAAAAGTATTATTGACAACTCAGGTCATTAATAGGACTGTTAGCTGTAACTGCGATTCAGGGGTTAGCCTTGTTGCTTTGCAGCATTGGGGTCCTGTGTTGAAGCCCCATAATGACAACATCTGCAAAGAGTTTGTGTGTTTCCCATGGGTTATCTTCCACATCCAAAGACATACTGATAGGAAAATTAGATTGTGATCCACCCTAATGATTACAATGTCAGTAAAGCGCTGCAGAATGTGTTGGTGTTAAATTAATTAAGAAGAGAAGTGAATAAGGCTTTGGGATATTTGCCTAAAACTTGAATGTAATATTTTTGATTAAAAATTGATTAATAATAATGGATAAGGCTACTTTCACACTAGCGTTAACTGCATTCCGTCACAATGCATCGTTTTGCCGAAAAAACGCATCCTGCAAAAGTGTTTGCAGGATGCGTTTTTTCACCATTGATTAACATTAAGCGATGCATTGTGACGGATTGCCACACGTCGCACCCGTCGTGCAACGGATGCGTCGTGCAGTGGCGGACCGTCGGGAGCAAAAAACGCTACATGTAACGTTTTTTGCTCCCGACGGTCCGCTTTTTCCGACCGCGCATGCGCGGCCGGAACTCCGCCCCCACCTCCCCGCACTTCCCCGCACCTCACAATGGGGCAGCGGATGCGCTGGAAAAATGCATCCGCTGCACCCGTTGTGCGGCGGAGACAACGCTAGCGTCGGGGACCTCGGCCCGACGCACTGCGACGGACCGAGCCCGACGCTAGTGTGAAAGAAGCCTAAGTGGTCACTTGTTGTATGCACAAGTATAACATACAAGAAACAGAAAAATGGATGGAAATAGACTACTCAACTTTGAAACTGCAACAATAAGAAGGAAAAGATGTTGAATTATTGAAGTCACTGGATGGATAGTTATGTTAATGATATGAAAATGATGGAAAAATGTAAACACATTTTTCAGAACATCTCGATTTAATCTTTATTAAAGGGAACCTGTCACCCCCCCAGGCGTTTGTAACTAAAAGAGCCATATTGTGCAGCACTAATGCTGCATTCTGACAAGGTGGCTCTTTTAGTTATTGTTCCGTTGCACTGCAGAAATAATCACTTTTGAATTTGGTCCCTCATACCTGTGAAATCGCCAGGGAGGCAGGTCTTTCCCCCCTCATCCCAACGCCTCTCAGATATCACTCTGCGAGAAGGGCACTGCCTCCTCGGCGTTATTCAGTTGTCCAGGCGCCTGCTCGGTCATATTCTGCCTTGGGCATGCGCAGTTCACGCTGCCCGACAACTGACATCACTTGATGTCTTGTTTACTGCGCCTGTATGCACCCGCAGGATCTCGGGCCGCACGTGCACACAGGAACAGTAAACAAGACATCAAGTGATGTCAGTTGTCGGGCAGCGCGAACTGCGCATGCCCAAGGCAGAATATAACTGCGCAGGCGCCTGGACAACTGAATAGCGCCGAGGAGGCGGCACCCTTCTCGCAGAGTGACGGCTGTGTTGTGTCTGGATGAGGGGGGGAAACACCTGCCTCCCTGGTGATTTCAAAGGTATGAGGGACCAAATTCAAAAGCAATTATTTCTGCAGTGCAACGGAACAATAACTAAAAGAGCCACCTTGTCAGAATGCAGCATTAGTGCTGCACAATATGGCTCTTATAGTTACAAATGCCTGCGGGGGTGGGGGGTGGGGTGACAGGTTCTCTTTAAGTATAAACCCCACACGCAGTAATCCCCGCACTTACACGCCTTGGCTGCTATCAATTAAATTATTAATGGTTGTTTGAGGAATGTTCTGCCACAATGAATGCGCTTTCGCACACAGATCATCAAGATTTAAGACAGCCCCCTTTTTCAATAATCACTCACTCAATTTTAAATCAGTGAGGGTCCGACAACTGACACCCCCACCTATCTCACATTGATACCCTGCTCCCATGAAAAGTGATCAATTAGGTTTTGGACAAGCCTCTTAACCTTCACTATTGTGATAGCAATGCAAATGAAGCTGAATCTAAATAATTTGAAAATATGTTGTGACTACAGAAACATAGAGTTCATATATATATATGCAGCGCCCCAGAGTCCTGGTTGTTGCAGTACTATGGCTCCGCCACTAAGGGGGGCTATGGTACGTCTGATGGCACTGAAGGAGTTCATCTGACCAGGTATCACAGACACCAATATATTTCACCGTCGGGCCACCAGGGGGAGCTAAGGGTTCTATTCACTAGGCCACTCCTCACATACTGGTAAAACTGGGGGTCAGGCAGGAAGTTAGGGAGAAAGCCGACTGGATGGGAACCAGGCAACACCTTGTGGCAGAGGGTGTTGCAGGGGAAGATTCGGTAGGGTCCCTGTCAGGGGTGGGATCCTGACAGAGACTTGGCAACTTGAGCGAACGTAACAGGGCCGTGCCTGCTCAGCATAGCGGCGGTGCCCAAGGAGGGATTGGAAGCGAGATAGATTGTGCTGAGTGAGAAACGAGATCAAAGCAAGAAGGAGAATACCAGTAGGAGTCGTGCTGTAAGACCGAGGCAACATCCTACTGAGGCGCATAACCGGCGGCCGGAACGCCGAGGGAGTATTACAATATTCAGCTTCAAGCAATACTCTAAACCAACGGCAGGACAGTCAGTCAAAGGCGGGCTGTCTCATCTAAATCACCTATGCAGTCTTGGGGGGCAACTTGTGGAGAGGGGCGACTCTAGGGTCCCGGAAGAGCTCCGAGCCTACCCGTCAAACGGGTGCCGTCCTAACCGTAACATCAGGGAGGGACGGAGGATTAGCAGAACATCATCTAATCGAGTTGTGAGGGAACTTAAGAAACAGACACAACAGTTGTGGGGACTTTCCGTAAGCACAGCAGGGAAGGACCGCAACACATAGCGCAAGAAGGAAGGCACAGATTTCCACCTGTTAAGAGAACTCTGGAGGTGCCATTGGACTGGCCGGACTTGCGAAGCCTGGTTATCCGGACTCCGGACTGAGGACCCAGAGATCTTCAGTAAAGAGGTAAAGAGACTGTAACCTGGTGTCCTCGTTATTTACTGCACCGCAACACGCACTACCACCATCCACTTCTATCATTCACTGTACGTCGCCTCCCCACCAGCAGGGTCACGGACCGGGCCTAGCCACCGTGACAACCCCAGAGCAGAGACTCAGAGGCCCGGTACTGGGTACCCCTCGGCCCTGCGGCAGTGGGGGGCACTACAAATTTTTGGCATCAAGAACAGGATCTACTTAAGCCTGAAGAATCAGGTCATGTGTGCCTTGGAACTGTGATTTACTGTGCTTGGACTGTACTTTATTGCACGGACTGTGCTGCGCCATTTACCGCCAAAATCCGCCGCCATTACAGTGCTGAGGAGAGCGCAGGAGAAGAAGAGGGGCGTGGAGTGGGCGTAGACAAGCTGAAGAGCGCGAAGGACAATGGCCGCCCAGTCTAAATATTTCTGTGTCCTGAGGACGTGTCCGTCAACAGCCGAGGTCTGCCTCCTGATCCTGTTTGGAGGGTGGAGACCATGGAGACGGGGCCGCCCACGAAAGAGACCGTGGGAAGAAGACGCTGGGGAGGAGATAAAGATGGCGACGCCGGGAGCACCGCGTGGGGATGACCTGACTCCGCATGGAGCCGCATCACCGGACACAGCCTCGGAGACGCCATCGTTGCGGGGACTGGCCCTCATGGAACCACCGATGGGTCGACCTAACTGGCAGATGTCCGAGGAGTGTGTGGCCGCAGCCGAGGCCCGACAAATAGCACGCCGCTTGGAGGCTGATGCCCGCGTGCTCGCTCGGCTGGGCCAGCCCACGGAGGTCCGTCTATCTCCGGTGTCCCCGACTCCTCCCAACCCGGCTGCGGCTGAAGGTACGCTGCAAACACAGGGCATGAGGATCTTGCCGGAGGCCGAACACCTGCGGCGCTTGATGACGGCGTGGCGGAGCCGGCCCCAGCCTGCAGCCCAGATTGACTTGACCAGCGTAGAAGAAACCCCGCCGTCACACTGGGGTGTAGTCGTATCCTTTAACTCCCGACACGGAAGGGGAGTTATACAGGAGATTGGGGAGCCGCTACAGGTCCGTGTGGACCGGGAGGAAGTGGAGCCCTGTGGAGGAAGGTTCGCTCACGACCTGGAGCCAGGTGACGCTGTGACCTACACCAGGTGGAGGAGGGAAACCGGTGAAGCTGGCTGGGTAGCTCGGGGCGTCCAGCGGTGCGTCGCACTCCAGGCTGTTGCCAGAACATCAGAAGACGAACCTCCTGCTGAAAAGGCAACGGAACCTGTCCCTGCGGAGCAGCGGGGAACCCGGACCCACCATGTACCTTGGGGGCGTGCTGGTCCATCAGTGAGAAGGGCATCACGGCGAGGGATCCTGTCATTGCTGGGGCAGGAACCGCTCCTTGGATCGGCAGCGCGACCCGTTGGTCTGGTGAGGCCCGGAAGGAAACCACCTTCTGCACCACAAGAGTAAGATCTTAAAACTCTGAACATGTACATAGTTCTTTAAACTGTTTGTTTCCTGATTTTGCTGCTAAACCCGTCCAGGGTTAACTCCTAAAGGGATCCCTTTGTTGACCCGGGATCCCTATTGTTTTGTTTACTTCTTCTAAGTTTTGCACTAGTTTCCAGAACTGCCGCAATCATGGACAGTGCATGATACAAACTTCTTGTACATAGTTTGCACCTTCTTAAAGGTGCTCCCTACTGGTTTTACTTAAAGAAGGACTCTTTGCGAAGATACCGCACCGGAGCCTTTGCTGAGTACGGACTGGTAGCCTGAGAAGATATGCTACCTCATAAAGACTTGGTCCCCTCTTAAAGGGGATGTTCACGTGTTGCATTTAAAGAATGGTATTGCTTTAAGACTGAGAGATAGCAATAATGTCTTAAAAGAGAAAGTGATGATGATGCTTACTTGAAAGAGAGTAATAATGTAGGCATGAAGAAGTTAGATGTAGAAAACTGGTCTATTGTAAAGAAAGTGTTTAATAATGTGTTACAAATAGAGGACAGAAAGTGAACCCGTAGGGGTTAGTGGTGAGTCCTCCTAGGAGCCATATAAAGATGGCTCAGTGCGATTAAACTGAAAGTATGTTATGTTCTATACTATGTATAGTAGTTGAAAAGACAGAAGGCTCGGGCTGAAATGAGCGGTCCTGTAAGAAAGGAGAGGCAGTAGGTCTGGTGCCGTTAGGACAGGCGGTCCTGCAGATATAACGAAGGAGAATGTAGCACAGTTGCTCAAGCCTTATAATGTGTTATAAGAAGGTCTTTAGTGGATTCAGAGTGTACGTACTTAAAGGCGATGTTAAATTATTGTTCAAGAATTTGCACTAAGTAGAATACCCGGTTGGGTAACAGGAGTTGTTTATAGCCTGTAATTTATAATATTTAACTATGTTTGTAACGTTCAAGTGTCCTCACCTTCCATAAAGGGAAGCTCTGTTCAAGTATACTTATTGTTATTGCACTCAACAAAATTGTATGTCTTTTTGCTAACCTGTATTGTTGTTTTCTTCCCAGTCCCGGAGTACTGGATTTAACCGGGGGGGAGTGCAGCGCCCCAGAGTCCTGGTCGTTGCAGTACTATGGCTCCGCCACTAAGGGAGGCTATGGTATGTCTGATGGCACTGAAGGAGTTCATCTGACCAGGTATCACAGACACCAATATATTTCACCGTCGGGCCACCAGGGGGAGCTAAGGGTTCTATTCACTAGGCCACTCCTCACATACTGGTAAAACTGGGGGTCAGGCAGGAAGTTAGAGAGAAAGCCGACTGGATGGGAACCAGGCAACACCTTGTGGCAGAGGGTGTTGCAGGGGAAGATTCGGTAGGGTCCCTGTCAGGGGTGGGATCCTGACAGAGACTTGGCAACTTGAGCGAACGTAACAGGGCCGTGCCTGCTCAGCATAGCGGCGGTGCCCAAGGAGGGATTGGAAGCGAGATAGATTGTGCTGAGTGAGAAACGAGATCAAAGCAAGAAGGAGAATACCAGTAGGAGTCGTGCTGTAAGACCGAGGCAACATCCTACTGAGGCGCATAACCGGTGGCTGGAACGCCGAGGGAGTATTACAATATTCAGCTTCAAGCAATACTCTAAACCAACGGCAGGACAGTCAGTCAAAGGCGGGCTGTCTCATCTAAATCACCTATGCAGTCTTGGGGGGCAACTTGTGGAGAGGGGCGACTCTAGGGTCCCGGAAGAGCTCCGAGCCTACCCGTCAAACGGGTGCCGTCCTAACCGTAACATCAGGGAGGGACGGAGGATTAGCAGAACATCATCTAATCGAGTTGTGAGGGAACTTAAGAAACAGACACAACAGTTGTGGGGACTTTCCGTAAGCACAGCAGGGAAGGACCGCAACACATAGCGCAAGAAGGAAGGCACAGATTTCCACCTGTTAAGAGAACTCTGGAGGTGCCATTGGACCGGCCGGATTTGCGAAGCCTTGTTATCCGGACTCTGGACTGAGGACCCAGAGATCTTCAGTAAAGAGGTAAAGAGACTGCAACCTGGTGTCCTCGTTATTTACTGCACCGCAACACGCACTACCACCATCCACTTCTATCATTCACTGTACGTCGCCTCCCCACCAGCAGGGTCACGGACCGGGCCTAGCCACCGTGACAACCCCAGAGCAGAGACTCAGAGGCCCGGTACCGGGTACCCCTCGGCCCTGCGGCAGTGGGGGGCGCTACATATATATATATATATATATATATATATATATATACCCAGAGGTATATGCATCTGTCATGTATGGTCCAGCATTAATGTATTTCTATATTCCTTTTAACCATCTTAGCAGCACTATACCACCCCTCTATACCATGGTGTTACAGCGAAGTGACTTTACCACCTAGCATGCACAAAGACCTTAATCACAGTGTTTAAGCATAAAGCACTTTGAAAAGTGGCAAAACTTTTTCGTAATGCAAAGTTGAACAAAAAAACTGTGACTTTTGGCATTTCCACATAATTTTCGGCCAGCCGTGCCAAAGTGCGTGGAGCTGAGAAGTCAGGCGGAACAGGCACGGCAACGCCCCAAACAAATTAATCAAAAATAGCAGCACACATTCATGTTTCTCATGACTAAAGTAACATTTCTAGAGAGGCACAAGGAGGCGCACACCACTGATAAGATGTGGCGATTTACTTAAGCGACGTGCGGGAATGCAAAAATGAGATGCACAAAATGCATTAAGACTAGCATACAAAATGCTAGTCTTAATGAATCAGGGTCAAAGTATCACTTTTGTGGTCACTGACTTACCTCAAATAAAAGAATTGACCATTGGCACCACATTACAGTGTCAGATCTACAAAACTGACATATCTAGACTTGACTGTATTAATTCATGTACATAAAGTAATGAGCACAAATGTAAATAAATAAAATGATCAAATCTACAATTTACTTATTTTCAGAAATTGTTTCACAATTTGAGCAGTCAATCAAAATCTGAAAATCAATTACAAGAGGTTAAAATCCTATCGTCAGAAAGAAAATTCACATTTTTATAGCAATTCAACAAAACAACTGAACGGCCACATCCCCTCTCCCTGCTTTATGAATAAATCAAATGGATAATTAACCACAATATCCCACTGACCAACTGCACAGCACTTTTGACAAACATTTGCCTGAAACTAATGCACCACAGCAAGTAATATTTCACAAGGCAAATAGCACCCGCTACTTCTAATGGTGACATTGTTTAGAGTTTAGTGTTAAATGAATGCACAGAACACTTCAGCCCTCGGAGAGCAACCCCAAGACACAGCAAATACATTATTTAACAGCCATTGGGAGAACAAAGCCAAGAAAGAAAAAGTAAAATGTTAACTCAAAAGGGATATTTCTGTATAGCAGGTGTGTAACGGGTAATCACCGGGCTGGTAGCCAGATTTAGAATGGCACCTGTCTGACTCTTGTGACCCATTGTACCACTAGAATAAAGTAGCAGAGGCTCTAAGAAAACAGCCATTATGTATAAAATACTCCCCATGTGGCTTTCTGAAAGGACCAAGCAGAGTCGGCAGGAGACTAACTCAGAGTGGTCTTCGCAGGGGCAGGCTTACCACATTCTCAACTGCACATGGTCCCGTGGGTGAAGGGTGGTCCCGCTGTCTCCCATCAGAGAACACAGGGGACCTCCTCTCCGCATATGACTGTGCTCAGTAGACACCTTTATAAGTTTAATTATTTGCTATTTCGACAAGTTGGTCTTACTCAGGATCTTTAGCATGGAAATCAGAGATTTTAAAGGCGTTGTCCACTACTTGGCCAGCCCTTTTTCAATGCTTATGTTTCCCCCCGTGTAGAGTAATAACACCTATACTCACCTTCAGTGACGGCCCCGTTCTAGCGGTGTCAGCACTGTCTCTCAGGAGGATTCCGTGACATTATTATAGGGTGAAGGGTGGTCCTGATGTCTCTCATCAGAGAAAACAGGGGCCCTCCTAATTGCTATTTGCTATTTCTACTAACTGGTCTTTCCCAGGATATTTAGCATGAAAAGCAGAGACTTTAAAAGGATTGTCGACTACTCGAACAACTCTTTCACTATACCTATGTTTCCCCCTTATAAAATAATAACACCTATACTCACCTTCAGTGCCGACCCTGTTCCAGCAGTGTTGGCACGGGCTCTCCCGAGGATAGCGTGACATTATTATGGGTGAAGGGTGGTCCTGCTGTCTCCCATCAGAGAACACAGGGGACCTCCTCTCCGCATCTGACTGTGTTCAGTAGATGCCTCTATTAGTTTAATTATTTTTTATTTCTGCAAGCTGGTCTTACCCAGGATCTTTCACATGGAAGGCAGAGACTTTAAAGGGGTTTTACACTACTCAAACAACCCTTTCTCTATACATATGTTTCCCCCTTGTAATCTAATAACACCTATACTCACGTTCAGTGCCGTCCCCAATCCAGGGGAACAGGGTCGGCACTCCTCTTGTGTTGTGTGACATTATTATGTCATGCGATCCTCACTGCCAATCAGTGCTGGCTTCACTCTCCCTGCTTTTGGATGAATCACTAACATCCAGAGGAAGTGAGCGCTGCACATACTTCATTTGGATGTATGTGATTTGTTTTAAGGTGGAGAGAGTGAAGCCAGCGCTGATTGGTTGCAAGGACATAATAATGTCACACAATCCTTGAGTGAGCAAGTGCCGACTCTGCTGAAAAGGGGCTGGCACTGGAGGTGAGTATCAGGGTTATTATTTTACAAGGGAGATACATATGGATTGAAAAGGGGTTCTCTGAATAGTGGAGAATAGTGGAAACCCCTTAAACAGTGAACAGGCTGTACTGATATGTATAAGAGAAATGTATTGACCTAGAGGGTATTCTTCTTCTTTACAGAAACATTGTACTGGTAGTTTTAGGTACAAAGATACATATTTATTTATTAGTACTTCCCTATATATACAGTACATACATATTATGAGCAAACAGCAGAAAAGTTAAAGGTAGATTTTTTTCTGTAAAGATAGTAAATCATACTGCTGCAAAAAAAAAACATTTTTGTAATACACTTTCTAAAAAAAATGTCATAAACAGGTAAATAGCATGGACTTAAGTGGTATTCCTGTAACTGCAATAAACCATATAGAAAATACGATTATTTGTGGTAACTGATAAAGGATCTCCCCATGTTGTGTGGGTTTCCTCCTGGTCCTCCAGTTTCCTCCCACATTCCAAAGACATACTGATAGGGAATGTAGATTGTGAGCCCCAACGGGCGCTGCAGAATTAATGGCGCTATATGAGTGACTAAAATAAATAAATATGATGTAAGAAAGCGAACCATTTTTTTTAATAATTACCGAATAACAAAAAATTTCATAAATATAAAGCTTACTAGATGGAGGCGGTAATGTCACGAATCGGGAGGGCGGTAATGTCACGGTGGGGGCAGGCTGTGCAGCCTTGAGAATCTACCCCCATGTGCTCACCCACCTATCCACTCTCTCTCTTTCCCCATGTGCTGACTTCTCCCGCCTGTGCTCTCTTCTTTGACCAGTCTACCCCATGTGCTATCCCCCCTGTCTCTCTCCTTCCTGTGCTGTGTTCTCCCCTCAAAGACAATACTGACATTACAGCAGGAGATCGCAGAGGATACATTTTGTGAGGTAAAATATTGTTTTAGAACAGTCAGTGAAATATTTTACCTGACAAAGAAATCCTCTGCGATCCCCTGCTGTAATGTCAGTATTATCTTTTGCTTCCTCCCCTGCCCAGGAGATGTGGTATGTTCCGTACACGGTCAGACACAGACAATTTTTAACCCCTTCATGACCTTGGGATTTATTGTTTTTCCGTGTTCGTTTTTCACTCCCCTCCTTCCCAGAGCCATAACTTTTTTATTTTTCCGTCAATTTGGCCATGTGAGGGCTTATTTTTTGCCGGACGAGTTGTACTTTTGAACGACATCATTGCTTTCAGCATGTTGTGTATTAGAAAACGTAGAAAACGGGAAAAAATTCCAAGTGCAGTGAAATTGCAAAAAAAGTGCAGTCCCACATTTGTTTTTTGTTTGGCGGCGATACCAAATATGTGTAGGTTTGATTTTTTTTTTATTGATTTATTTTGATTGGGGTGAAAGGGGGTGATTTAAACTTTTATATTTTATTCACATCTTTTAAAAAAATTTTTTTTTACTTTTGCCATGCTTCAATAGCCTCCATGGGAGGCTAGAAGCAGGCACAGCACGATCGGCTCTCGTACATAGCAGCAATCTGCTGTTCGCTGCTATGTAGCAGAAAATCAGGTGTGCTGTGAGCGCCGACCACAGGGTGGCGCTCACAGCTGCCGGGGATCTGTAACCATAGAGGTTTCAAGGACCTCTATGGTTACAATATTGAAGCATCGCTGACCTCCGATCATGTGACGGGAGTCGGCGATGCGATCATTACCGGCCGCCCGGCTGGATGCGGTAGTTAAATGCCGCTGTCTGCGTTTCACAGGGGCATTTAACTAGTTAATAGGCGCGGGTAGATCGCGATTCTGCCCGCGCCTATTGCGGGCACATGTCAGCTGTTAAAAACAGCTGACATGTCCTGGCTTTGATGCGGGCTCACCGCCGGAGCCCACATCAAAGAGGGGCTTCTGACCTCGGACGTACTATCCCGTCTGAGGCCAGAAAGGGGTTAAAATGAACTTTAATTTTTAGGAAAACCCCTTTAATGTGACCGGCTTCCTCTGCCTGTAGACACGTCGCGCATCTGCCACCGTGATCAGCCGAATGATTTACTGTGCCTGCACGGAATTCGCTCAGACCGCAGCCATCTTTGTGCAGACAGATAGCGGCGGTCACATTAAAACTGCGCTCCTCCTGTACAAAGATGGCGGCGGTAAGTAAATCATTCGGCTGATCCCGGCAGCGGCGTGTTCGTGATGGTGTTCCGCTGGTGGTACCACGAACGGGCTGCGTATGACGTATACAGTGTGTGTGTGTGTGTGTGTGGTGCATACGGCATATACAGTGTGTGTGTTTGTGTGCGTGGTGCGACGGTGTTCCGCTGGTGGCACCGCGCAAGAGGCTGGTACCACCAGCAGTTTCCATAGTGAGACACCCATCACTTGGGTGTCCCAATATGGAGGTCGGTGAACTTCCACCGCTTGGAATCCTGGGATCCGGACACATCTGGATGGAACAGGATGTGAAAACATTATAAGGTAAATATATAATTAGATATGTGTGTATTGCAAAATGATGTCTAAAAAAACTGTAGAGTGCCTTGCAAAAAAAAAGTTTCATGTAGTGAAGTTTATGTAAAAAGAAAAAGCTTATGGCCGTTATGACCATGAAAGGGGGAAGTTGAAAACAAAAAAATATTTTGAAAGACTGAACAAGTGCATCACAAAAATGTCAATGTGTATATGATATATGTATGTGCATATTTTATATATGCTTGTGTGCGTATGTGTCTGATGTATATGCATGCGTTTAGTGTTATGTGTAAATTCATGTGCAATTTATTTATATATGCATATTTGTGTATAATTGGGTGGGGGTCCAGACACGTCCCGCACATAAGCCCTTCACTGTCAGCCTCCGCCCCATTTCCATGTGACATAAATATCATCAATGTTTATTTTCAAGCCACCCATTGAAAGGGCTTATCCAGTCTTCTAATAAAAGTCTATCTAAATCCTGACAGTGTGCAGTGTGCACACTGTCAGGATTCATTGGTATTGCTGGTGAGAGTTGCTGTGTATGGACCGCATGCTGTCAAGATACAACAGAAGTCGGCAGTCACATACAGTGACTTCAGGCTTTCACCAGAATGGACAGGTTTCAATAGATTCTAAGCTGATGGTGCCCAGATTATAAAATAAACCTTTTATACTATATATCACCCCAGTTTTCCAGCACTCATCTCCCTTTATTTTACTGTGTCAGCAAATGACACATCTGGCTCAGGTATCACATAGTACTCGCCAATAAGAAGCACTCCACTAAATTACATTAAAGGTCCTCTAAGGCTAAAACACAAGTTGGCATCTTATGTTAATACTGTTTAGAAAGCTTTTATTATCTGAGCTAATACGGTGAATGGGAAAAGAATTGCCAGTGTCCATTACAGCATGGAAGCTGAATTCAACAAGTTCTATCCTGACTTTAAAGGTAGAGTGTGCAACAATTAGATTTGGGACTGATCACCTTGAGCCTATATAGTAACTTGCCCCAATGTACAAAAACATAGGACTGGTCTTGTATTTGTGGATCAAGACTCCCATAAAGTATACCATACACTGGTGTTTGTCAGTTTCTCTTAGCTGTTATAGAACTACAACTCCCAGTCAAAGGCTGTTGGTCTGGAAGTTTTAGCTCCGTGACAGCAGAAACTTCCTATGTAAAAAATTAGGGTTGTAGCTTATCTAATTCTTTCCAGTGTTTTTCAGTACCATTGATACACAGGAGACGACTATTTCATAGAGTGGCGGGCGGACTAAAAATGTGTTACGGGTCAATAATTTTTCAGCAATGAACGCTGTACAATCTGCAACACTTGACTCTAGGGATGCAGTGAAAGAATAACTAACATTGTATTCCCAAAATGCATGGGAAACATAGAAAAGCAACTGCGCGATGGCCAAAAAGTGGAAAGAAAATGACATTTTTACTAATTCATCAGATTCAGTTCTCTAAGATTCTTCTCTCACACACTGGGAAAATGTAATAATATGTGAAAGCCTAGAACAGGCATAACGGGGGTTGTACAGGGCAGTTAGGGTGAAGTTGCGTCATGCGGTTTCATCTGGTCAAAACTAGAAGTAGGTGTTAAAAAATGAAAGGAAAGCTTTATGCTTCTTTTTTTAAAAAACTAGTATGAAGACAGCCTTAGCACAGAATAAAAAGCCTAAATCTTAATGATTGATGGTTTATTGCTTGAGTTGACATCACTTACTGATCGATCAAAATCAAACAGCAAAGATTCCCAGTAATCACAAGAAGGATGGGTAAGAGAGCTGTTCTGCATTATCACTGCACAGTACTTCTTTCCTTAAGATGATGTGCAGAGAGCAAAAACTTGGTCCCATTAATGCGAGTTACAAAGCCCGTTTCGGGAAGCTCTGCACAGTGAACATTCCTGAAAGTCCCTCGGTGAGAGTTCCAGCTGTCAGACTCCCACCAACCATCAAGTGATGGCATAATATATCACGGTTGATGAGGTGGACCCCTTGGTGATGTTATAGACGTCACCTGTTCCGTCCTATCTGAAAATTGTTGAAGATAATATGCTCCATCTTGAACTAACATATTTTTGGAGGTGGACTATTGATATATAAATCAGTCTTATAAACATAAATGAAACCTGTTACCAGGTTTGGCCAATATGAGATACAGACAGCACCTTTCAGGCCTGATGTACAGGGTTCTATAATGCTGTATATCTGCACCCAACCCGACCTGTAAGAGAAGAAAAATGTTTATTATACTCACCTGCGGAGCGGTCCGGTTAAAGGGGTGTTGATGTTTTTGGTCCGGCGCCTCCCTTCTTCTTACGATCACCGTGCTCGTTCTTGCTTCATGTGGATGACTTCCCTGCATCATCCACACAGTCTCCTCGGCATCATACTCCTGTTGAGGGCAGAGCAAAGTACTGCAGTGCACAGGCCCCCCGGGAAAGGTCAAAGAGCCCCAGTGCATGCACACTGCAGTACTTTGCTCTGCCTGAACAGGGCAGAGAAGTACGCCTGCGCATCATCCACACGAAGCAAGAATGAGGACAGCGATTGTAAGAAAAAGGGAGGTGCCAGACCAAGAACATCAATACCCCTCAGTCCGGACCGCCCCGCAGGTGAGTACAATAAAAGTTATTTTTCTACTCTTACAGGTCGGGCTGGGGACAGATATACAGCCTTATAGAATGCTGCATGGTGGTGGCCGAATCTAATATCGGCCAAAGCTGGTGACAGGTTCGCTATAAGCATTAATCAGACTAATATTAGGGTCCGTCTGGTTCCATTATGGTGTCCTTCTATCTATGTAAGGGCAGGTGCAGATGAGCGTGTATTCTCTAATCCAAGAGAATTGGGCCAATTTTGCAAATCATACTCTAATCATACTGTGGTCAGAGTTTGATCAGAGTGTGATCTGATTCTCTCGGATAAGAAGATAGATTTAAAAAAATCTTCATTATCTCCATTATGTCATTATGTCATCCAAGTGCATTCCAATGTTTTCCACGCACTCATTGACTTGCATGACCAAGCGCAATCCAAATATCGGATCAAACTCGGGCATGCAGCGATTTTTTTCCTTGGACATTCTCTGACTGAGCAAGAAATCGGAAATGTGCACGATCCTATAGAATAACATCGGTCTGAGTGAGATTCAATGGTTTGGTGGATCACGCTCGGACAGCAAATACGCTCATCTGCACCTGCCCTAATGTTATGAATAGCAATGCATGTTTAGACATGTTCCCATCAAATCTTATAGGATATAAGATGGAGCTTCAGATGCAGATGTGAACACGCCATTAAGTGGAGCATATGACTGTTAGGACCAGATATACAACTGGTACTCTTATTTTTATAGCTGTGTTATTACAGACATTAATTATGAACTATGAGACTCTCTACAGAATGTATGACAATAATCGCTCAAGCTGATGCATTTCACTGTGCTTAATTGGGCTGGACGACAGCACTGGAAACTTTCCTGACATACTAGAACGTCTCTAGTACTAGAGGATTGTATGGATTTTCTTCAAGTACAAAATCATATTATTTATGAATCGTCCATCAATGTAGAGTAGTCGTCTCTATTGTACATGTCTCTGCTCTTTATAGCACAAGTGAATGGACAACAGCATTACTATCATCTTAGAATGCCCAACACCTTATGTAAGCACTTGCATCATATATGAGGATTGTCCCCACAATTTCTAAAACTTAAACGTACGTAAATTGTTCTTTTATTCTATAAACTACTGACAACATGTCTCCGAAGTTCCATGCAATAAATTTTTTATTTATTTTCTGAAAATGAGAAATGGTCAAAATTACAAAAAAATGCATTGCTTGCAGACCTTAAATAATGCAAAAAAAAACAAGTTCATAATCATTTAGAAACAACAGTACTAATGTTTTAACTCAGGAAGAGTTCAGAAATCAATATTTTGTGGAATATCCATGATTTTTAATCACAGCTTTCATGCGTCTTGGCATGATTTCCACCAGTCTTTCACACTGCTTTTGGGCGACCTTATGTCACTCCTGGTACAATAATTTAAGCAGTTCTTCTTTGTTTGATAGCTTGTGAATATCCATCTTCCCCTTGTTTTCATTCCAGAGGTTTTCAATGGGATTCAGGTCTGGAGATTGGGCTGGCCATGACAAGGATTTGATGTGGTGGTCCTTCATCCACACCTTGATTGACCTAGCTATGTGGCATGGCGCAATGTCCGGCTGGAAAAAACAGTCCTCAGAGTTGGGGAACACTGCCTGAGCAGAAGGAATCAACTATTTTTCCAGGATAACCTTGTATGCGGCTTGATTCATAAGTCCTTCCCAAAGAACAACCTGCCCAATTCCAGCCTTGCTGAAGCATCCCGAGATCATCACCGATCCTCCACCAAATTTCATAGTGGGTGCAAGACACTGTGGCTTGTACTCCATTCCAGGTTTAACCATTAGATGACCAGGTGTTGATCTGGGGACGCTTCAGCAAGGCTGGAATTGGGCAGCTTAATCTTTGCGAAGGACATATGAATCAAGCCGCATACAAGGTTATCCTGGAAAAACAGTTGATTCC
Source organism: Ranitomeya variabilis (assembly GCF_051348905.1). Taxonomy (NCBI): domain Eukaryota; kingdom Metazoa; phylum Chordata; class Amphibia; order Anura; family Dendrobatidae; genus Ranitomeya; species Ranitomeya variabilis. The sequence goes on from NC_135238.1 coordinate 190,746,572, forward strand.
TTCTGCTCAGGCAATGTTCTCCAACTCTAAGGACTGATTTTTCCAGCAGTACAATGCGCCATGCCACACAGCTAGGTCAATCAAGGTGTGGATGAAGGACCACCACATCAAATCCCTGCAATGGCCAGCACAATCTCCAGACCTGAACCCCATTGAAAACCTCTGGAATGTAATCAAGAGGAAGATGGATAGTCACAAGTCATCAAACAAAGAAGAACTGCTTAAATGTTTGTACCAGGAGTTGCATAAGGTCACCCAAAAGCAGCGTGAAAGATTGTTGGAAAGCATGCCAAGACGCATGAAAGCTGGGATTAAAAATCATGGTTATTCCACAAAATATTGATTTCTGAACTTTTCCTGAGTTAAAACATTAGTAAGTATTGTTGTTTCTAAATGATTATGAACTTGTTTTTTTTTCTTTTTTGCATTATTTGAGGTCTGCAAGCAATGCATTTTTTTGCTATTTTGACCATTTCTCATTTTCAGAAAATAAATACAAACTTTATTGCTTGGAACTTTGGAGACATGATGTCAGTAGTTTACAGAATAAAAGAACAATTTACATTTTACTCAAAAATATACCTGTAAAGAGAAAAATCAGACAAACTGAAAATTTTGCAATGGCCTCTTAATCTTTGCCAGAGCTGTATGTTCACATAGAGTTTTTAGATGTGGATATTTTTGTCTGAAAAATCCAAGTGAAAAAAATGCTTAAAAAATATATTTTTAGCACGTTTTCTTAAGTTTTTTTTTGTTCATGAATCAATTGATTCAGAAGTATAAGTGCTCATTTTAACATGTGTTTTTGGGACAAATTTTGAGCATTTTTTCCAACCAAAAAAACTAAAAATTTGTCATGTCCATATTACCTTTGAAATGAATAGAAAGCTTCTTCAAAGAGTATTTGAAGAGATTTTTCATGTGGATTTAAGAGCAGAATCTGCTCCAAAAAATGCATAAATCAATTAAATGTGAACATACCCTTATATTTCTTAAAACTGATACAGTATTATCATGGAACGATTATCATTTTTTCCATTGGCGTATACTACTAACTACAGCTAGAACTCTATTTTATTCATGACAGCAGTGGTGTGGCCAGTAGTCTCACTTTTAGACCAACCTGTAGAAGAAAAGTTTGTGTGACTGTCACAAGAATTCCAACATTCTGGATTCCACCTATGTTTCCCTCCGCCCATGGTGAAACTTTGAAGCTAGATGATGGTATTGTACTATTTTCCCTTGACTGTCATGTTACCAGACGTCTCTGAGAAACCCTAGGCTCACTTTGACTTTTAAGGTCAACTGTTGAAGGAGAAACTTCTTCTGTGGAGATGTCATAACAAATGTCATCACTTCAAGCAGTTTCACCTGCATTCTGCCAAACTTCATGTTACACATTCACACACTTCATTTTACGTGGACGTAGGGACATTTTAACAGAACTTTAAAATAAAACAAACCTGACATACATTCCATAATGAAACTGGAATTGCACTCCGTTACCACGTAAAGATGACCTGATGAAATACTGATGGAATATAAAGCATGTGTTGTATATCAGCAGTTATTTACAGAATATTAAAAATCTGCAAACTTCTCAAAACACTTAAAAAAGATCATTTCCCAGAATAGCGTAGATTGGTGATTAAACCATGAATACCACATGAGTTGTGAAAAACTCAGTTGTCATGGATCTGACAGACTCCCATCTACTACTGTGTACATAAACATGAGATGCCATCATGGTGGCTCAGTGGTTAGCAGCACTGTTGCTTTGCAGTATTGGGGTCCTGCGTTCAAATCCCACCAAGGACAACATCTGCAAGGAGTTTGTATGTTCTCCCCGTGTTTGCGTGGGTTTCCTCCGGGGTCCCCGGTTTCCTCCCACACTCCAAAGACATACTGATAGGGAATCTAGATTGTGAGCCCCAATGGGGACAGCGATGATAATGTCTGTAAAGCGCTGCAGAATATGATGGCGCTATACAAGCAAAGCATAATAATAAGATACATCCCATACAATATTGTATATTACATAACACTGATCCCCCAAGTTCCACCTTTCTGAATCAATTATACATCATTCATTGCTTTATTAATTCTAACCCCCAGCGCTGTTAGTTACTAGATAGCTCGTTTCATCAATTCTTTACTTTTAACTATGTAAAGATGTTTAAGTATAAAATCCAATTATTGATTATAAAAAATAAGACAGAACCCCCCCATAACATCTGTAACTTAAGACATTATAGCAAGCAGTAAATACACCTACCTAATAAAACCTAAACTACAAAATCTGAAGAACATTTGGCTTATTGGGAAATCAACTAAATCACTACTGGGGACACAATGAGAATCTAAAAGACGCAGACAACGCAAAGACGAGAATCATGCTCCTCACCAGAGTTGTGCTGCTAGTGAGGGGTCTTCTGAAAACTCCTTTGACGTTACGGAAGTGTCCGTTGCTCAGGTGCGAGGAGCTGATGACAATGTAGTAGCACTCCATCCCTCCATTACATGCGATACGACGTTCAGTGCGAGCTCGAGCTGCCGGCCAGCGGTGTCCTGACTAATAACGCACAGTGAGATGATCTGCTCTGGTGTCTACAGGGAGAGCGGAGGAAAGTGTGTGCAGCTGCCTGAGGATCTCTCGTAGCTCTCTGTTGGGCTGCGAGCTCCAGTATTACTGCTGCCTGACAAGCACGGTTATTATTATACGGGAGGGTTATGTCGCTCCATTAAACTGAGCCAATAGAAGGGAGGCGCCTCAGCTACAACACACAGAGCTGTCAGGAGAGAGCTTATGTCACACGCTACTCGGATCTGCTGGATGGAAGGCCCTTCATATTGTCACTGCACTTAGTATATGTTCATCAGGCTGCTCAGCTATTGCTATACATGGCGGGATCCTGTGCTGAAGCTTTATATCTGTAGCAGGAGTGGATTAATTAACTATAAAATGATATTTCGGACATTCAATAAACTTTTTTTTCTTAATATGCAAAAGACAAAACTGTTATCACTTACCAGAATTTTACGCGTCGATATGCATAGTATTCAGCAGTATGAAATCTGCACAGGTCTTGCGCCTATAGGGCCTTTCTGGGCCAGGAATAGAGCACAAGGATAGATGAAAAAACGTGTCATCGGAGTCAGATTGGGGCACCAAGCATCCACCAGTAATATTGACGCTTGGTGAACACTGTTCAGCTACATGTAAAAAATATTTTATATCTTACCCTCATTCATAAATGTACCAGTGCTTCTATAGAATAATAAACTGGGTAGTTTGTGCCAAATACTGCTCACATAGGGAGGGTGGGGGGCCACCTCCTGTACAGGGGTCCACAAGGGGAATCACCTATTCTCCTGGGGGTCAGTCCAACCCTGAGTCAAATGGTTACATTACTGTAATGTAGATATGGGACGGAGAATGTGTGGAGTTATTCCTCGCTGCTGAAGATCGAAGACATCAGATGCCAGGAAATAACCAGATGTGGTTGTTCCTGAAGAAGACATGTGTTATACTTCGAAACGTGTCAAATAAAACTGCATGATGTTAATTCCTGGCAATCTCCCGCAGCACGGAATAACTCCACTAATTCTCCATCCCGTATCTATAACCGTCCGATGACCCGTGGTTCCGCAACAGCTAAAGAACATTTCCAAATGCATATTTTAATGGATCAGGTTAGCATAATTTGTTTTTAACCTAAATCCAGCTCATGAAATAAGACTCTATTTGCACTACTTTCTCTCCAGCTTTCTCTATTACTGTAATGTAGTTATTAAAAACTGGACCTATCTGAAAACTATACTAAATTCTTAGCTGTGGTATGGTTTGGGGTTTATTTTTTTTTACACTAAGCCATCCAAAGCCCCTTTTTTCTTAGACCAGACAATTTGTACAACAGTTTAATTAACTTTTGACAATCATTTCAATCCCATTTATTCAGCCCTTACCAAAAATGACATAACAAGAAAGGCCAGGTAGGTAGATGACCAAAAAGTCAGTCCCTGTAAAAGCGCACTGTGTTGGTGTGGTTTTTAGGGAACTTTACATTCTATTTAAAAAAAAAACAAAACATTATCCTCCCCTCCTCCCTTGACAAAAACAATTGCACATGAAATTCAAAAATCGCTTGTGAGCAGCAAGCACACATCTGACACTGATTTTATTTTTTCTGTTAAAAGCATTGTGCTGTCTTGCTCCTGATTTCTAGTGCATTAAAAATGAACAAAAAATGTGTAATTGTAATTTAACCCCTTCATGACCCAGCCTATTTTGGCCTTAATGACCTTGCCGTTTTTTGCAATTCTGACCAGTGTCCCTTTATGAGGTAATAACTCAGGAACGCTTCAACGGATCCTAGCGATTCTGAGATTGTTTTTTCGTGACATATTGGGCTTCATGTTAGTGGTAAATTTAGGTCGATAATTTCTGAGTTTATTTGTGAAAAAAACGGAAATTTGGCGAAAATTTTGAAAATTTTGCAATTTTCACATTTTGAATTTTTATTCTGTTAAACCAGAGAGTTATGTGACACAAAATAGTTAATAAATAACATTTCCCACATGTCTACTTTACATCAGCACAATTTTGGAAACAAATTTTTTTTTTGCTAGGAAGTTATAAGGGTTAAAATTTGACCAGTGATTTCTCATTTTTACAACAAAATTTACAAAACCATTTTTTTTAGGGACCACCTCACATTTGAAGTCAGTTTGAGGGTTCTATATGGCTGAAAATACCCAAAAGTGACACCATTCTAAAAACTGCACCCCTCAAGGTGCTCAAAACCACATTCAAGAAGTTTATTAACCCTTCAGGTGTTTCACAGCAGCAGAAGCAACATGGAAGGAAAAAATGAACATTTAACTTTTTAGTCACAAAAATGATCTTTTAGCAACAATTTTTTTATTTTCCCAAGGGTAAAAGGAAAAACTGGACCACGAACGATGTTGTCCAATTTGTCCTGAGTACGCTGATACCTCATATGTGGGGGTAAACCACTGTTTGGGCATACGGCAGGGCTTGGAAGGAAAGGAGCGCCATTTGACTTTTTGAATGAAAAATTGGCTCCAATCTTTAGCTGACACCATGTCGCGTTTGGAGAGCCCCCGTGTGCCTAAACATTGGAGCTCCCCCACAAGTGACCCCATTTTGGAAACTAGACCCCCCAAGGAACTTATCTAGAAGCATAGTGAGCACTTTAAACCCCCAGGTGCTTCACAAATTGATCCGTAAAAATTAAACAGTACTTTTTTTTCACAAAAAAATTATTTTAGCCTCAATTTTTTCATTTTCACATGGGCAACAGGATAAAATGGATCCTAAAATTTGTTGGACAATTTCTCCTGAGTACACTGATACCTCACATGTGGGGGTAAACCACTGTTTGGGCACATGGTAAGGCTCGGAAGGGAAGGAGCGCCATTTGACTTTTTGAATGAAAAATGATCTCCATCGCTAGCAGAGACCATGTCACGTTTGGAGAGCCCCCGTGTGCCTAAACATTGGAGCGCTCCCACAAGTGACCCCATTTTGGAAAGTAGACCCCCCAAGGAACTTATCTAGATGTGTGATGAGCACGTTCAACCTCCAAGTGCTTCACAGAAGTTTACAACGCAGAGCCGTGAAAATAAAAAATAATTCTTCTTTCCTCAAAAATTATGTCTTAGCAAGTAATTTTTTATTTTTGCAAGGGTAACAGGAGAAATTGGACCCCAACAGTTGTTGCCCAGTTTGTCCTGAGTACGCTGGTACCCCAAATGTGGGGGTAAACCACTGTTTGGGCACACGTCGGGGCTTGGAAGGGAGGGAGCACCATTTGACTTTTTGAATGCAAGATTGGCTGGAATCAATGGTGGCGCCATGTTGCGTTTGGAGACCCCTGATGTGCCCTAACAGTGGAAACCCCTCATTTCTAACTTCAACACTAACCCCAACACACCCCTAATCCTAATCCCAACTGTAGCCATAACCCTAATCCCAACCCTAACCCCAACACACCCCTAACCACAACCCTAACCTCAACACACCCGTAACCCTAATTCCAACCCTAGCCCTAATTCCAACCCTAACCCTAAGGGTATGTGCCCACGTAGCGGATTCGTGTGAGATTTTTCCGCACGACTTTTGAAAAATCTGCAAGTAAAAGGCACTGCGTTTTACCTGCGGATTTACAGCAGATTTCCAGTGTTTTTTTGTGCGGATTTCACCTGCGGATTCCTATTGAGGAACAGGTGTAAAACGCTGCGGAATCCGCACAAAGAATTGACATGCTGTGGAAAATACAACGCAGCGTTTCTGCACGGAATTTTCCGCACCATGGGCACAGCGGATTTGGTTTTCCATAGGTGTACACGGTACTGTAAACCTGATGGAAAACTGCTACGAATTCGCAGCGGCCAATCCGCTGCGGATCCGCGGCCGATCCGCTGCGGATCCGCGGCCGATCCGCTGCGGATCCGCCGCGGATCCGCCGCGGATCCACGGCCGATCCGCTGCGGATCCGCGGCCGATCCGCTGCGGATCCGCTGCCAAATCCGCACATGCCATAACCCTAACCCTACCCGTAACCCTAACCCTAGTTCTAACCCTAACCCTAGTTCTAACCCTAACCACAGTGGGAAAAAAAAAAAAAAAAAAATTCTTTATTTTATTATTGTCCCTATCTATGGGGGTGATAAAGGGGGGGGTTTATTTATTATTTTTTTTATTTTGATCGCTGTGGTAGAACCTACCACAGCGATCAAAATGTACCTGTAAGGAATCTGCCGGCCGGCGGGCGTACTGAGCATGCGCCCGCCATTTTGGAAGATGGCGGCGCCCAGCGAGGAGACGGCCGGACACCGGGAGGATCGGTAAGTATGAAGGGGTGGTGGGGGGGTGGATCTGAGCACAGGGGGGGTGATCGGAGGACGGGGGGAGCGGACAGCAGGACGGGGGAGCGGGCAGGAGCACGGGGCAGTGGAGCACAGGACGGAGGGGACCGGACCCCATAACGGAGCGGTGGGGGGGCGATCGGTGGGGTGGGGGGTGGTCACTTCAGGTTTTCCAGCCATGGCCGATGATATTGCAGCATCGGCCATGGCTGGATTGTAATATTTCACCTGTTTTTTAGGTGAAATATTACAAATCGCTCTGATTGGCAGTTTCACTTTCAACAGCCAATCAGAGCGATCGTAGCCACGGGGGGGTGAAGCCACCCCCCCTGGGCTGAAGTACCACTCCCCCTCTCCCTGCAGATCGGGTAAAATAGGAGTTAACCCCTTCACCCGATCTGCAGGGACGCGATCATTCCATGACGCCACATAGGCGTCATGGGTCGGATTGGCACGGGTTTTCATGACGCCTATGTGGCGTCATGGGTCGGGAAGGGGTTAAATGCAGCAGAACAGATACTGCACTTAATCACTGACCAATCACACTATGTCTGACACGGTGCTGAAACCTCTCCTACCTTCCTCTCTGCTATCAATTGAATGTGTATTATTCCCAGACAAGTACTCTCATCTTCTTCAGTGCTGCACGTATACAACACATTACTGTCAGGAGTGTTACTCCAATGTTTTAAGGCATTATTTTCCTTTTTGTATGGCTGAAGGTCAGCTTTGATGTCCTCTCACTGTCCTATACTCAGCCTATAATGGCTACTGCATTCCCTACCTAGGCTTTTACACAGTCTCTCTTGCTTGGCTGCTCTATACTATGTGCTGTGCAAGCTGCGAGGTCATGTCAGTGTCAGCCTACTGTGACTGAAACAATCTTGTGCAATGTGCAAAAAAGTGGCAAGCTTTTTTGTCGATTCTCACAAATTGAAATGCCAATTGCTTGAATCTGGAGGTCCTGCAAATGTCATAAAATTAGACTCAAATTCAGTTAGCATCAAATCAATTCTATCATCTCTTCTTAGCAGACACTTGCCTTAACTACCCTGTAGCTCCAGTGTAGTTCATTGTAGCTGATTTATAACCTTTCAGTACAGAACTTCCATCAATAATGAACACGTTTTTATGTGGATTTTTTTTCCAAATCATGTAAATACCCTATTCACATGCATTGTGTGCAGATCTGCCATGGAATCTGCAACTAAATAATGACAAAGCCTAACTTTCTTATGATATCAAAAAATAGAAAACTAGAAATTACTCCTTGCGTAAATTATAGTTACATTTCTTAAAACAGGTAATTGGTATTTTAACCTACTGATAAGTGAACAACAAGGTCCAACTCACACTCACAGTTTATTCCTGCTTTATGGCCAGAAGAAGGATCCAGCGTAAGCCCGCTCAGTGAACAAATATTAATGCAATTCATACAGCTCATAACCAGGTATAGTTAAAAACTTGCAGCTTTATGTCATGGATAAAAATTAAAATACATAAGACATTTCTGGAGAGTCGGTACATCACTCTCATATTGAACATATGGGATTCATTATAGCTGGGAAAGGGAGAAAGAACACTTCAATCACCATTGCTGTAGAACTATACATTGAACAATGGGGTTCAATTATAGTTGGGGAAGTGGGAGGGAGCGGAAACTTCAACCTCCATTTAAGTTGGGGCCTCTTGCAGTGAACAGTTAATGACAGCAGGAGATTTGTTCCGGGAAAACAACACCAAGGCTGAGTTTCTTTTTCTCCAGAGACGGGGGAACTACACTTCTTAGGGAGTCCTGAGACATTTTTGGAGACATTTTGGAGCCAGTGGTCAGTGATGAATATTGGGGTTTGCATCTATCCGATTTATGGGAGATATATATTCAGCGTTGTAGCAAAGAAACAAACAAAACGCATTCACTCACATCACCGTAAGGCCATTCTTACCCCTCCAACTTAATATTGATGCAATAGATGGTGTTATCCATGCCATATTTCATCTCTATGGATGGGTAAAATTGCAATAACAGGCAAGAAACTTCCTATAGGTAGCGCTAGAGTTCTAGTCCTCTTCCTCTCTGAAGAGACAAATTTGTATATCCATGTAGCCTATTTAGTATACATATTTCACTGCTACTTACTAGGACATTTCACACAGCTTACCACTGTGATTATGAGGCTGGCTACTTAGCCATTAAATGTTATATATTAAATTTTATATATATTTTATACATTCTATATACACTGTTTACTTCTCAGTGCCTAAAAACCTCTAGCCACATTTTTTGAGGGGTTTTGCTACTGTAATTGTTGCACTTACTTCGTCTACCCCTTTATTTATTTTTTTGTTAGGCAAGTGGTGTAATATGTATGGCTTTACAGTTATTATCTACCAAACTAGGTGATAACAATTTTTGCACTGTTCTATGGTGACATCCCCTGTTTTTTTTACTGTGTCTTCCATTCTTATATGTGATGTGTTGTTATTGTATTTTGATTTATTAATAAAGATTGAATTGATTTTATTGGTTTGCATTATTCTATATATTGCTGTTTTATGTATTTGTATGCATAAAAGAGTCTTACTACATATGGATTGTGTCTATAGATGTTCATTTGTCAGTCCTGGAAGGTACAGCTTGCTGTGGGGTCTGTCAGATTTCCTAAGGGGTACCTTCCTCCACTAAGTTCTTAGCCACTTCTGTGACATCAGGTTTACTAATCTTCTTTTGTAATCCCTTTTATTTTATGTAATAGCATACAATATATTGATTTATTCCCATTTTGTAACATCTTTGTATATTTTTACAACACTACCTATCTTTTCGGATTAAATATATAAAATGTAATAACTCTGTTCCTCTTGCTCTGTAAACCGCACCCCTAAAGCCATATGATACCTGTAACTGGTGTCCAATCGAACCTGTATAAACAATTGGTGGTGGTAGCTAGTAGTTCATTTTGTTATTACAGAGTTGGCAGTGACTGGGGTATATATATATATATATATATATATATATATATATATATATATATATATATATTGGATTCAGAAGTGTTACTCTCCAATAACCAACCTAGTAGTGGAGGCACCCCACGGCCTCATCCATCACTTCTCAGTCGATTGTGTAATGGTTCTGACAATTGGTGGCAGTGGAGTTGCATCTGCCTTACTTGTGATGGCGGTGGGATCTGTGCATCCTTCCCCCTGGCTGTTATTCTTGACACTTTATTTAAAATATACAAGTAAAACATCACTTTCACACACTGACCAATGCATTTCGAGCTAGTCATTCTTATTCTTGACAATGTACTTTTTTCAACTCACAGCCCATTCCGGTAAATAACCTGAAACTTTATTTAGAACATACAAGTAAAGCTCCAATTTTACATACTATTCAACACTTTTCGAATTAATCGTTTTTATTCATGCCAACATAGAGATGATTTTCCTGCATGTTCTAAATGAAGCTGCAAGTTTTAAATAGAATTCATGCCATGAATATGAACGATTAGGTCGAAAAACACGTTGACCAGTTTATGTAATTTTTTATCTGGAATGGGCTGTGAGCTGGATAAACTACATTAATACTTCAATACTAAGCTACACTAAATAATAGTGACATGTACAGCGAGCCTGCTATAAATAAATTAAATTAAGTGTATTTTCAAAATTATCAATAAATCAAAGAGCAAAACTGACCCTTTCAGTACTGCTCAGGACTATAGAGTGAGAAACCAAAGACCAAAAATGGGTGAACATGATTTTCAAAGCAGAAATCTAGGCACATTTTCATCATCAAAATCTTATTATTTCCAGTGTGCATGCACTCTCTCAGTAAGATTACAGTTCACATTGAACTTCCAGGTGAAACTCCCAAAAATGTGTCCCCAAAAAAGACACAGATGGGTGCAAAGTGCTGCAGGACTGGATTTGTAGAAGATAGCAGGGAGAATGGTCTTTAAAGGGTTATTAGAGTTGTAAAGGGAGGGTAATGGGATTATAGTATAAAAGGGAGGGGGAGGCAGGAACAAAAATGCTTGAGTCAGTTCTTTTACATGCAATGGAAAATGATGCACTGACAATGTTTAGGCAAGGCTGGCCATGAAGGTGAAGCGTGAGGGAGTGATATCTAGGAAAATGTGGTCTGCTTTGTTTTGTTTACCAGAAATTTTAGGACAATAGGACAGGTCAGCTGACCAATTACACTTCAGAAGCCACTTTACGGGACAAAATAATGTGTTTTTGTTCTTGTCTAATCATAAAGATTGTTCACAATAAATTAGGTTTAGTTTACAGTAGGTATAGTATATACACAGGGCCGGCGTCACCACCCAGCGCACCTGAGAAATTACCGGGGCCTTTGATGAAAAGATGGGCCAATTTGCCGTCGGGGACACCGGCACGCTATGGTGCCCATGAGACAGGGAGCCCGTTGCTAGCGCTAGCACAGCCCCCTCCTCAAAAAATCATCTCTCCTCGTTCACCGCAGCTCCAGTGTCTTCAGTGTCTTCTGAATCCCTGTGACATCTCAGGGCAGAGGGCACAATGACGTCACTACAGCGTGCACTCTGTGCTGAGCAGTGCAGAGAGTCAAAAGACGATGAGGATACTGGACCTGCAGGGAACAGCAGAGGTGAGTATTTTTTTTTTTTTTACGTATGCAGCATTATACGGAGCCCATTATACTGTATGGAGCAATATATTGTTATTATTGTTATTATACATTTTTATAGCGCCATTTATTCCATGGTGCTTTACATGTGAAAAGGGGCATATATAGACAAATACATTAAACATGAGCAAAAAACAAGGCACACAGGGAGGACCCTGCCCGCGGGGGCTCACAGTCTGCAGCGTTATTCTGTATGGAGAAATATAGGGAGCCACTATACTGTATAGAGCACTGTGTGGGGCCATTATGGTGTTTAGAACAATATATGTGACCTATTATACTGTATGGAGCAATATATGGGCCCATTATATTGTATGGAGCAATATATTGGGCCCATTATATTGTATGGATCAATATATGGGGCCTGTATACTGCATGGAGCAATATTTGGGGGCATTATACTGTATGGATTACTATATGGAGCAGGAAGAAAAGGCAATTGAGAACAGAACGATAGGATTAAATTGGTACGAACGCGATCAGACAGGAAAAAAATGGCAGCATGATCACAGAAAGAATTAAAACAAGTAGTTGGGAAGGTGCACTGAGCACCTGTTCTTGGTTTAAATAGTCATTTTGTGCTGACACACTCCCCTCAAATCAGTTGGGTATTATAAAACAGTTGTGGAACCATACCCAAAGGTGAGTTTGTATGCCTAGTTAGGTGATCTAAGGGGGAATTTTTCACCTTGTGGAGAGTGCCAAACTGGCATAAGGAGACTTATACACCATGGAATGCGCCTCAAGGAATTTAAATATACAAATAGCCTCTTAAGAGAGGAAGAGTACTTGATCTCTAGTGTCACATTTTGGATAACGTCAACACCAACTCTTTAATGAGCCATCAACATGACTTAGGGCAAAAAGACGAGCCAGAAACTCCATTTGCAAACATGTGTTCCAGGGTGCTTGCCCCTCTTTAGTGCAGAGCAGGAGACCTGATTTGACTAAATAAGAAGCCTCTGAATGGTGGTCTTATTGGGAATGCTTCTAATTGTGAAGAGTGCCAAGCCATAAGGAGACTTATAGTATTTATGTAGAGTGCCAAGCGTAAGGCGTCTTATAAGCCATGCCATGCTCCTCTGGAAATTTAAATATGTAACTAGCTCTATGCCTAGTTAGGGATCAAAGCTACAGCAGGTCAAAGAGTCTGATTTCTTGTTCATACACAGACATAAAAAATGCCATAATGCTTTCTTTTCTTACAGATATTTTGGGGAAAAAGCCAGCAGATTTCATTTTTCACCTATAGATACGCTTTCCATGTACGCTTGGGTTTGGTCAACCAGTACATTGCTGACCCCAGAGCAAACATAAGATATAAGATGCTATAGGTGAATTGCACCAAAGAGCAAGATAACAAATATCCCATAGTAATAAGAGTGGTGTTCATTAGAGATGGGCGGACCCATGGATGTTTGGGTTCGGTCGAACAGTTTAAAGAAGTTTGAGTTTTGGGTACCAGAACAGTTCCCGGACCCGAACACGAACACCATTCACTGGAATGGGGGACCCCAACATCCAGTGTTTGCCACGCATGTCATATCCCAATTTTACCGCCAATCAGAAGCAATGTTTGTCGCACTGTCATGCACATGACAGTGCAACAAACAACTGGTGTTCATGGGGCCGAACCCAAACAGTAACACAGACTTCCTGGTGAAGTCCGTGTTCGGTGTCTGTGTTTGTTACGGACTCTGAACTTTACTGTTTGGGTTCGCCCATCTCTAGTGTTCATACTAATCAAACAACTGTATATAATCATGGTACCAAATGAATTAAGCAGCAGGGCTCCACATGTAATCAGTTCACAATACTGAGACAGAATTCAGAAAGCAGGAGGTACACGGTCAGCAAAAGTAAAAAAATTATTGGCACCATGGTCTTCTAAATTTCACCACCTCCAAACCAAAATAGGTAGTGAGTTAGTTGTTCTTGCCACTCTGCATTTGAACCGTGTAGTCTTGTGATCCTGCCACAGGCAAATAGCACCAAACAGGAGAGTTGGAGGCCTGAAGTCATCTGTTGCATCAAATAACAAGATAAAGCTAACAAAATGAAAAAAAATGCAGCTTGCATCAATGAAGGGTTGTCCTTGCCCCATGGCTATGTTAACATTCCCATCTGCTGATGTTGCAGAAGCGAGACTGCTGCTAGGGCTACATCTGGCTAAGTCAGCTAAGAAGGCTTATACCAGATACAACTCTAAAGGTGGCTCTGTCTTTCAATTATGTAAAAAATAAAAATATTACAAAATGTGAACAATAATTTTAAATATTAGGTAGTGCTGATCTAATAATGTCAGTGGCCTGATTTTTGCTAAAACCAAATAATCCTCCCCATGGAAAATCACAATGCATTTGACATCTGTTATCTGTCTTTTCTGATTTTTAAATCTCTCTGTTGCCTTGGCTCAGTGTAATCCCCTGAACCTCGCAATCTGATCATAATACAGCCTTAACAGGCTAACACATTACAAGAGCTGCTGAAACTACAGAAATGGCTACATAAAAGATGAAAACCACAGGCAAATAATGCTGACTTATTAACTATTTATTACCCAGGGGTATGTTACATTTCTTATAAACTGTTGTTTTGCTAAATCGCATAAAACAAAATTATTTATTTAAAATGTACAGAAATTAGAAATGGCCTACTTTATGCAAATATACGTATTGCCAACTGTGGACACTATTATTGACAATTTTAAAATGAATCTGTGAGTGTGATCAGTCCTCCTAAGCCATCTGTATATACATGTAGGTCATAGAAAGTTGAATAAAATGATACCTTGATATTTGTGATTTGATGTTTTAATCCAGAAAAATCCACATTTTTCTTATATGTAAATGAGCTTTTCAGGGCTAAGGGCTGGATACAGATCTCCCTAAGAATCTGCTTATTTTAAATAAAAGGAGAGTTAACAGTGTGACGTGTGATGGCCGCTCTCTGCCCTCCTGAGCTCACTGCAGAGCTGTGTGTGATTATAACTGACACATCTGCAGACTCCTCTCAGCTTCAGCTTCCATCTCACAGACAGACAGTGTTGCAATACAGCAGAGCTGTGAGAACTGCAGCAAATGTGTTTGTAAGAAGACAAAGTTCAGTTCTACTGTTCTGTTTTAGTTACATGTCTCACACTTGGAATGCCTCCTTTTACAAAAAATAAACCCTAAGGGCAGATCAGACTGAAGCTGTATCATATACATACTTTCCCCAATAGCCCATTCATGACCGAATACAGCATGATGCCTCCACACTCAATATATTGAACCCAGGATGCTCCACTATACAATATGATACTCTAAAGAAGCTCTCTACACAAACACAGTATGATGCCCCACAGTGGCACACATAGACAGTCTGAAGCTCTCACAGTGCATCCCCAAAGGTATGATGCCCCATCATGTTCCCTTATATAGTATAATGCCTATAATGTTCCCAAATGCACAGTATTATGACCCCTCCTGTACCGCTCTTTGCTGCGTGAGGATATAGGTACAGTTGAAACCGGGACATATCACCAACCTCCTGGGACAGAAGTGCAACTTCCCAAATCCTAGAATCCCTTATTGGATCTGTAACAGTTACAAGATGATCCTGTAGGCTAAATTTTGTCTCCAGAGAATACATCACATGAAGACTGCAGCAAATACTAGGGGATCGCAGCTTTGTGTCACTGATCTATCACTAGCTGCCATTAGGTAGGAACAAGAGCATTGTGATGAGAATCAGCCACCTCTGATAGCCACCTCATTCGGGGAAATCTTGTCTGCCTTAGAGGAGTCATTTTAGAGGGGAAGAAAGAATCTAGATAGCAAACAACCCTGACATTGAACATAAACTAATACAGGTATACACCAGCCATACACGAAAACCTCTACATTGTTCTTTAATAAATGGCCATGCTGCACTAAGCAAAAATATATATATAGTGGGAGTGCTTACTTTTTACCATTATACCACTTTAACTTCTATACAGGGATCAGGACTTATGCAGGGCGGAGGGTGGGGGGCTTAGTGGAGTCGACAGAGAGGTTGCTGGCTGGTGAAGTAGAGAAGTCAAAACCAGAGTGAAGGAGTGAACCAGGGTCAGGCTAACCTTCATAGCTGGAAAGTGGAAGCAGGGAGCTAAGGGTTTATGTAGATTTATAGGTCCCACATTTCAGCACATGCGCTTCCCAAGATCAGTGACCCAAGAATAATTCCATGAGTGCTTCCATAACATTGCCAGCCATAGCCAGGCCCTTTATAACACCCATCCAGATGCTACACATACATAAATCTGCCAGTATCATAGGAAACAACAGCCCCAATACAGTGCTAGTAACAATTTAAGACAAACCTAATGATTTTGGTTGGCTGGACCAATGATCTAATTTGTATGGTGGCTGCCCAACAGTTCCCTAAGGTCTGTTTTTGGAGGAGAAAAATTAGCAGACAAAATTGAATTTCATTCTACATGCTTGATCCTTTGTTCCTTTAGGAAATGAGCCTTCGCCAGAGAAATGTTATAGCAACTTATAGTAGAATGAGTTAAGCATGTTTTCAGCCAAGTCAAGTGTGTATGCTTATGAGATGGTAGAAGTTGACCAAGACATAATTTCAACAGAACCCAGAAAATACATAGAGCGGTTAAGTGGACATTGTTATGAAGACAAATAAAGATGAATACTGCTGCTATTTTTTATTTATTTTATTTTAACAGCCTTTGGCTTGATCTCAAGGCATGGTGACTTGATTGATGAACTATCTGTAGGAAGATCAATTTTTGTGCAAGTCTACATAGCTCCACCAACGTCTTTGTTGCCTTTATTTTGATTGTATCAAGCCATCAAGTTGGTGGTCTTCCTCTTCGACTTGTTCCTTCTCCAGCGATTGCCCTTTGTGTATGATGTTTCAATAGTTGGCAAGATGTAGCTGGTGATTCTTACTCCGAGTGACATGTCTGACTTGATTTGTGCTGACAAACACATTTATATACATTATAATTGATATTTGTATTATATTAAAGCCAAAAATTATACTAGGTTCATCATACCTAGATAAAAAGTTTGGAGCATCAAGAAAAGTTTTTTGTTTTTTTGGTACTCCATCTGTGCAAGAGTGGGGTGTTAGAGTGGATCCCAAAAGTGACAACAGGAGGAAAGATCACAGATTGTTACTGACATCTCCTTCTTGTAAAGTTTCTAGCTATCCAAGGGAATGATATTGGAACTTCTCCTAATGTTAGCAACCCAGACACACACATCACACCACCACCGATAAAAGAAGATACTGTATGTGACCTCTGATTGTCAGATTTAGGAAAAGTTCAATTTTATCTACTAAAGAAAATCATTCCTAAAACTGAAATCTCAAAATTTTAGCTTTAGGATGTGTTGTGTGTCTCAGACTCTAATTATTTAAAGCTTTTAGCCATAAACATGCTTTTTATACATTTATTGCAAAAAAAAGGCTTTGATTCAAAATTGTATGAAAGCTTCCATGATTGCAAAATACTGTCAAGTGTCTATTTTCAAAAAGATATGGTTTTGGGGGATAATTAGAGTGCCTGACAGCAAAAAGATTGCAGAGACTCACAGAAATTATTTTGACATAATTAAAATGACAAAAAGTCTAGAAATAATGCAAACACTTCAGATATTATCACAATAAAGCACAGCCCTTGAAAAGACCAATGCTATTGTGACATCATCAAAATATACTGCATACTAGAAAAAGAACCTTTATGATATCATCACACTTAAAGTCTTCCTAGATTAGATAAAAAACAAACACTATTGTGGCAGAATCACAAAAGAGCATAACTTCTGTCACACAGAAGCTTCAACGACGTCATCACAATTAAACATAATTTAGAAATAAAAGCATGAGATATCATAACAAAACAAATCAGC
The DNA here is from genome assembly GCF_051348905.1 of Ranitomeya variabilis. Classification (NCBI taxonomy): domain Eukaryota; kingdom Metazoa; phylum Chordata; class Amphibia; order Anura; family Dendrobatidae; genus Ranitomeya; species Ranitomeya variabilis. The sequence continues at coordinate 190,764,038 of NC_135238.1, forward strand.
TTTAGAAAGTGAACATGTATTTAAAATCATCATACTACGCAAAAAGATAAAAAGCAGAGGCGCACCAATGGTGGCAGACCATGTGCTCAGTAACCAGGGGGTGAGACTGATGACGAATTACTCTGCCCTTTTGTTCGCTGCCCCAACTTCAACAGTATCTGCATCCATGGGATGCAGATAGAGTTGACTACTATGGATGAGTAGGGAGTTGTCAGCTTTTCGTTCCATAATTCAGAATGTACATCTGAATTCTGGTACAGCAGGCATAATGATGTCACTGGATCGCGTCTTAGGGGGGCAACGTGGCTGCATCATGCTGTAATTGGGGGACGGTAGAGGCCTCAAGCTGTATTGGAGCAAAGTAGGAAGAACAGACTATGGTGGAGTCACAATATAAGGACATCGCACTGTGTTATGTGTGTTATGGGTGCACAATGTGAAAATCATATGCGTAGAGGACACACTGCGGAGGGGCATTATACTGTATTGGGGCACTGTTGAGACATAATGCTGTATTGGGGGAAAAGTAGGGGCAGCATACTTTGGTGGTGCGTACTGTAAGGGCATCATACTGTGTTGTGGGGACACAGTGAGAAGAATCATACTGTATTGGAGGCACTGTAGATGTATTATATTGTATTGAAAGTGCACTATGATAGTATCATATTGTATTGTGGCCACATTTATTGGGGCATCATGCTGTGCATGTGGGGGTAGAAGGTGGGGGCATTATACTGTGTTGGGAGTGCACTATGGGGCATCATACTGAATTGGGGACACACTCTTGGGAAATCATAATCTACTGGATGGTAGCCCGATTCTAACGCATCTGGTATTCTAGAATATGTATGTAGTTTATTTATCAAGATTTTAGAATAATACATTGAATACACAGGATTCGGCCAACCGCGACCAATTAGCGAAGCGTGGTTGAAATCCAGCGCCAATTCATGGCCAGACTGCGCCTGTCGCTGATTGTTCGCGGCCGGCCGTGTAGTATATAACAGCCCACGTAGTAAATAGCACAGCCAAGTAGTATATTGCACAGCCACGTAGTATATAGCACAGCCACATAGTATATAGCACAGCCACGTAGTATATAGCACAGCCACATAGTATATAGCACAGCCATGTAGTATATAACACAGCCCATGGAGTATATAGCACAGCCACATAGTATATAGCACAGCCCAAGGAGTGTATAACAGCCCACGTAGCATATAACACAGCTCACGTAGTATATAACAGCCCACGCACGCAGTATATAACACAGCCCATATAGTGTATAACACAGGCCACGTAGTGTATAAAACAGGCCACGTAGTGTATAACACAGGCCACGTAGTGTACTGCACAGCCCACGTAGTATATTGCACAGCCCACATAGTATATTGCATAGCCCACGTAGTACATTGCACAGCCCACCTAGTACATTGCACAGCCCACGTAGTACATTGCACAGCCCACATAGTATATAGCACAGCCTACATAGTATATAGCACAGCCCATGGAGTGTATAACAGCCCAGGTAGCATATAACACCGCTCACGTAGTATATAACAGCCCACTGTTGTGAATTTGGATTCTGGGCTCCCCCGGTGGCTACTGGTGGAATTGAACTTGTGACATCATCTTCCCTGTTCACCTGTTCTGATTAGATCTGGGTGTCGCTATATAGCCTGGCTTCTCTGTTAGATGCTTGCCGGTCAACAATGTTATCAGAAGCCTCTCTGTGCTTGTTCCTGCTCCCAGACATCTACTAGATAAGTTGGACATTCGTCCATGTTTTGTTTTTGTATTTTGGTTCCAGTTCACAGCTGCAGTTTCGTTACTGTGTCTGGAAAGCTCTTGTTGATCAGGAATTGCCACTCTGGTATTATGAGTTAATGCCAGAGTCCTAAAGTAATTTCTGGATGTGTTTTGTTAGGGTTTTCTACTGACCATGAAAGTATGCTTTCTGTCTTCTGCTATCTAGAAAGCGGACCTCAAATTTGCTAAAACTATTTTCCTGCTGCGTTTGTTGTTTCATCTCATATCACCGCCAATATATGTGGGGGGCTTCTGTCTCCTTTTGGGCATTTCTCTAGAGGTGAGTCAGGTCTTATATTTCCCTCTGCTAGCATTATTTAGTTCTCCGGCCGGCGCTGGGCATATAGGGATAAAAAGTAGGACATGCTACCTGGCTACTTCTAGATGATGCGGTAGGTTTAGTTCATGGTCAGTACAGCTACATCTTCCAAGAGCTTGTTCCTATAGAGGCTTATGCTAGTTCTCTGGCCATGGAGATCATGACAGTTTGACCGGCCCACTAAAGGGTTAAAATCCTTGGCTGAGAAAGGAGAGAAATAAGAAGTCTGCTGAGAGTTTTTTTTTTTTTTTTTTTTTTTTTTCCTCTGTGCTCTTAATTGGATCACTTGCCAGTCTGTCTATGCTGCAGTCTTTCTTTTTTTTTTTCTCTCTCCTTATAATCTTTGAATGGCTTTGTGTTCACCTGTTAATAATGGATCTTCAGAGTGTAACTGCAGGTTTGAATAATCTCACCACGAAAGTACAAAATTTGCAAGATTTTATTATTCATGCTCCGGTATCTGAGCCGAGAATTCCTTTGCCGGAATTCTTCTCAGGGAATAGATCTAGCTTTCAGAATTTTAGAAATAATTGTAAGCTATTTTTGTCCCTGAAATCTCGTTCTGCTGGAGACTCTGCACAGCAGGTTGGGATTGTGATTTCCTTGCTCCGCGGCGACCCTCAAGACTGGGCTTTTGCATTGGCACCAGGGGATCCTGCGTTGCGCAATGTGGATGCGTTTTTTTTGGCCTTGGGCTTGCTGTATGAGGAACCTCATTTGGAACTTCAGGCAGAAAAAACTTTGATGTCCCTATCGCAGGGGCAAGATGAAGCTGAAATTTACTGCCAAAGATTCCGTAAATGGTCTGTGCTTACTCAGTGGAATGAGTGTGCCTTGGCGGCTACTTTCAGAGAGGGTCTCTCTGATGCCATTAAGGATATTATGGTGGGGTTCCCTGTGCCTGCGGGTCTGAATGAGTCCATGACAATGGCCATTCAGATCGATAGGCGTCTGCGGGAGCGCAAACCTGTGCACCATCTGGCGGTGTCCACTGAGAAGACGCCAGAAAGCATGCAGTGTGATAGAATTCTGTCCAGAAGCGAGCGGCAGAATTTTAGACGGAAAAATGGGTTGTGTTTCTATTGTGGGGATTCTACTCATGTTATATCAGCGTGCTCTAAGCGTACTAAAAAGCTTGATAAATCCGTTTCCATTGGCACTTTACAGTCTAAATTTATTTTGTCTGTGACCCTGATTTGCTCTTTGTCATCTATTACTACTGACGCCTATATCGACTCTGGCGCCGCTTTGAGTCTTATGGATTGGTCCTTTGCCAATCGTTGTGGGTATGATTTAGAGCCTTTGGAAACTCTTATTCCTCTGAAGGGGATTGACTCCACCCCATTGGCTAATAATAAACCACAATACTGGACACAAGTGACTATGTGTATTAATCCGGATCACCAGGAGACTATTCGTTTTCTAGTGCTGTATAATCTACATGAGGATTTGGTGCTGGGATTGCCATGGCTGCAGTCTCACAACCCAGTCCTTGACTGGAGAGCTATGTCTGTGTTGAGCTGGGGATGTAAGGGGACTCATGGGGACGTACCTTTGGTGTCCATTTCATCATCTATTCCCTCTGAAATCCCTGAGTTCCTGTCTGATTATCGTGACGTCTTTGAAGAACCCAAGCTGGGTTCACTACCTCCGCACCGTGAGTGCGATTGTGCTATAGATTTAATTCCGGGTAGTAAATACCCAAAGGGTCGTTTATTTAATCTGTCTGTGCCTGAACATACTGCTATGCGAGAATATATAAAGGAGTCCTTGGAAAAGGGACATATTCGTCCATCGTCATCTCCCTTAGGAGCCGGTTTTTTCTTTGTGTCAAAAAAAGACGGCTCTTTGAGACCATGTATTGATTATCGGCTTTTGAATAAAATCACGGTTAAATATCAATACCCATTGCCGTTGCTGACTGATTTGTTTGCTCGCATAAAGGGGGCCAAGTGGTTCTCTAAGATTGATCTCCGTGGGGCGTATAATTTGGTGCGGATCAGGCAGGGGGATGAGTGGAAAACCGCATTTAATACGCCCGAGGGCCACTTTGAGTATTTGGTGATGCCTTTTGGTCTTTCTAATGCCCCTTCAGTCTTCCAGTCCTTTATGCATGATATTTTCCGCGATTTTTTGGATAAATTTATGATAGTGTATCTGGATGATATTCTGATTTTTTCGGATGACTGGGACTCTCATGTCCGGCAAGTTAAGAGGGTTTTTCAGGTTTTGCGGTCTAATTCTCTGTGTGTCAAGGGTTCTAAGTGCGTTTTTGGGGTTCAGAGAATTTCCTTTTTGGGATATATTTTTTCTCCCTCTTCCATTGAGATGGATCCTGTCAAGGTTCAAGCTATTTGTGATTGGACGCAGCCCTCTTCTCTTAAAAGTCTTCAGAAATTTTTGGGCTTTGCCAACTTTTATCGTCGATTTATTCCTGGTTTTTCGGATGTCGTTAAGCCATTGACCGATTTGACTAGACAGGGTGCTGATGTTGCTAATTGGTCCCCTGATGCTGTGGAGGCCTTTCAGGAGCTTAAGCGCCGTTTTTCTTCTGCCCCTGTGTTGCGTCAGCCTGATGTGACTCTTCCTTTTCAGGTTGAGGTCGACGCTTCTGAGATCGGAGCTGGGGCAGTGTTGTCGCAGAAAAGTTCTGACTGCGCCGTGATGAGGCCTTGTGCCTTCTTTTCCCGTAAATTTTCGCCCGCTGAGCGGAATTATGATGTTGGGAATCGGGAGCTTTTGGCCATGAAGTGGGCGTTTGAGGAGTGGCGCCATTGGCTCGAGGGGGCCAGACATCAGGTGGTGGTATTGACTGACCACAAAAATTTGATTTATCTTGAGACCGCCAGGCGCCTGAATCCTAGACAGGCGCGCTGGTCATTATTTTTTTCTCGGTTTAATTTTGTGGTATCGTACCTACCAGGTTCTAAGAATGTTAAGGCGGATGCCCTTTCTAGGAGTTTTGAGCCTGATTCACCTGGCAACTCTGACCCCACAGGTATTCTTAAGGAGGGAGTTATCTTGTCAGCTGTTTCTCCAGACCTGCGGCGGGCCTTGCAGGAGTTTCAGGCGGATAGACCGGATCGTTGTCCGCCTGATAGGCTGTTTGTTCCTGATGATTGGACCAGTAAAGTCATCTCTGAGGTGCATTCTTCTGCGTTGGCAGGTCATCCTGGAATTTTTGGTACCAGGGATTTGGTGGCAAGATCCTTCTGGTGGCCTTCCCTGTCACGAGATGTGCGAGGCTTTGTGCAGTCTTGTGACGTTTGTGCTCGGGCCAAGCCTTGTTGTTCTCGGGCTAGTGGATTATTGTTGCCCTTGCCTATTCCTAAGAGGCCTTGGACACACATCTCGATGGATTTTATTTCAGATCTGCCTGTTTCTCAGAAGATGTCTGTCATCTGGGTGGTGTGTGACCGTTTTTCTAAGATGGTTCATTTGGTTCCCCTGCCCAAATTGCCTTCTTCTTCCGAGTTGGTGCCCCTGTTTTTTCAAAATGTTGTTCGTTTGCATGGTATTCCTGAGAATATCGTTTCTGACAGAGGAACCCAATTTGTGTCTAGATTTTGGCGGGCATTTTGTGCTAGGATGGGCATAGATTTGTCTTTTTCGTCTGCTTTTCACCCTCAGACTAATGGCCAGACCGAGCGGACTAATCAGACCCTGGAGACATATCTGAGGTGTTTTGTGTCTGCTGACCAGGATGATTGGGTTGCTTTTTTGCCATTGGCGGAGTTCGCCCTCAATAATCGGGCCAGCTCTGCCACCTTGGTTTCCCCGTTTTTCTGTAATTCGGGGTTCCATCCTCGATTTTCCTCCGGTCAGATGGAATCCTCGGATTGTCCTGGAGTGGATGCGGTGGTGGAGAGATTGCATCATATCTGGGGGCAGGTGATGGACAATTTAAAGTTGTCCCAGGAGAAGACTCAGCTTTTTGCCAACCGTCACCGTCGTGTTGGTCCTCGGCTTTGTGTTGGAGATTTGGTGTGGTTGTCTTCTCGTTTTGTCCCTATGAGGGTCTCATCTCCTAAGTTTAAGCCTCGGTTCATCGGTCCGTATAAAATATTGGAGATTCTTAACCCTGTTTCCTTCCGTTTGGACCTCCCTGCATCCTTTTCTATTCATAACGTTTTTCATCGGTCGTTATTGCGCAGGTATGAGGCACCGGTTGTGCCTTCCGTTGAGCCTCCTGCTCCGGTGTTGGTTGAGGGTGAGTTGGAGTACGTTGTGGAAAAAATCCTAGACTCCCGTGTTTCCAGACGGAGACTCCAGTATCTGGTCAAGTGGAAGGGATACGGCCAGGAGGATAATTCTTGGGTCACTGCATCTGATGTTCATGCCTCTGATCTGGTTCGTGCCTTTCATAGGGCCCATCCTGATCGCCCTGGTGGTTCTGGTGAGGGTTCGGTGCCCCCTCCTTGAGGGGGGGGTACTGTTGTGAATTTGGATTCTGGGCTCCCCCGGTGGCTACTGGTGGAATTGAACTTGTGACATCATCTTCCCTGTTCACCTGTTCTGATTAGATCTGGGTGTCGCTATATAGCCTGGCTTCTCTGTTAGATGCTTGCCGGTCAACAATGTTATCAGAAGCCTCTCTGTGCTTGTTCCTGCTCCCAGACATCTACTAGATAAGTTGGACATTCGTCCATGTTTTGTTTTTGTATTTTGGTTCCAGTTCACAGCTGCAGTTTCGTTACTGTGTCTGGAAAGCTCTTGTTGATCAGGAATTGCCACTCTGGTATTATGAGTTAATGCCAGAGTCCTAAAGTAATTTCTGGATGTGTTTTGTTAGGGTTTTCTACTGACCATGAAAGTATGCTTTCTGTCTTCTGCTATCTAGAAAGCGGACCTCAAATTTGCTAAAACTATTTTCCTGCTGCGTTTGTTGTTTCATCTCATATCACCGCCAATATATGTGGGGGGCTTCTGTCTCCTTTTGGGCATTTCTCTAGAGGTGAGTCAGGTCTTATATTTCCCTCTGCTAGCATTATTTAGTTCTCCGGCCGGCGCTGGGCATATAGGGATAAAAAGTAGGACATGCTACCTGGCTACTTCTAGATGATGCGGTAGGTTTAGTTCATGGTCAGTACAGCTACATCTTCCAAGAGCTTGTTCCTATAGAGGCTTATGCTAGTTCTCTGGCCATGGAGATCATGACAGCCCACGTACGAAGTATATAACACAGGCCACGTAGCGTATAACACAGGCCACATAGTGTATAACACAGACCATGTAGTGTATAACACAGGCCACATAGTGTATAACACAGGCCACATAGTGTATAACACAGGCCACGTAGTGTATAACACAGGCCACGTAGTGTATTGCACAGCCTATGTAGTATATTGCACAGCCCTCATAGTATATAGCACAGCCCATGCAGTATATTGCACAGCCCACCCAGTATATTGCACAGCCCACGTAGTACATTGTACAGCCCACGTAGTACATTGTACAGCCCACGTAGTATATTGCACAGCCCTCGTAGTATATTGCACAGCCCACGTAGTATATTGCACAGCCCACACAATACATTGCACAGCCCACGTAGTATATTGCACAGCCCACGTATTATATTGCACAGCCCATGTAGCATATTGCACAGCCCACCCCATGTAGTATATTGCACAACTCACGCAGTATATTGCACAGCCCACATAGTACATAGCACAGCCCACGTAGTACATTGCACAGCCCACGTAGTACATTGTACAGCCCACGTAGTATATTGCACAGCCCACGTAGTATATTGCACAGCCCACGTAGTATATTGCACAGCCCATGCAGTACATTGCACAGCCCACGTAGTATATTGCACAGCCCACGTATTATATTGCACAGCCCACGCAGTATATAGCAATGTGGGCATCATATCCCTGTTAAAAAAAATAATTAAAATAAAAAATTGTTATATACTCACCTTCTGTTGGCCCCGGATCCAGGAAAAGCGGTTACCGGCGCTCCTCGAACGCTCCGGTCCCAAGAGTGCATTGCGGTCTCGCGAGATGATGACGTAGCGGTCTCGCGATGCAGGGAGCGGTCACCGGAGCATCGCGAGGAGCGGGAAAGGCCAGTTCTGGATCCGAGGGGCCAACAGACGGTGAGTATATAACGATTTTTTATTTTTTTTATTATTTTTAACATTAGATCTTTTAACTATTGATGCCGCATAGGCAGCATCAATAGTAAAAAGTTGGTCACACAGGGTTAATAGCAGCGGTAACGAAGTGGGTTACCCGTGGCATAACGCGGTCCCTTACCGCTGCCATTAACCCTGTGTGAGCGCTGACTGGAGGGGATTATGGAGCGGGCTCTGACTGCGGGGAGTAAGGAGCGGCCATTTTGCCGCCGGACTGTGCCCGTCGCTGATTGGTCGTGGCCGTTTTGCTGCGACCAATCAGCGACTTGGATTTCCATGACAGACAAAGGCAGCGACCAATGAATATCTGTGACAGACAGACAGACAGAAAGACAGAAGAACAGAAGAACAGACAGAAGACGGAAGTGACCCTTAGACAATTATATAGTAGATTGAGGGCTCTCTGTGTGAGCATCATACAGTGCATGTTTAAGTGCATTGTCTGGGCATCATATTGTGCTGTGGGATGCAATGTGGCGGAATCATACTGTGCACATGGGTAAGCACGGATGGCACATTGTACTGTGTAGGTAGGGGAGCACTGTAGGAGCATCATACTGTGTTGAGGGTGCACCCTTGGGACATTCTATTATGTTAGAGAATGCCGTATGGAAAAATTATAATGTATTGAGGTTACACTATGGGGACATCTTGCTGTGCGTGTGGGGTTGGACTGTGGAGTCAACATATTGCTCGTGTTGGGGGCTCACTGTGAGAGTATCAAACTGTACATGTGGGTCCACACTGAAGAGTAATCATATTATGTATGTGGATAGTCCATAATGTATTGGGAACATACTCTGGGGGCATCTTACTGTATATGTGGGGGCACACTGTGGGACCATCATACTGTGTAGGTGTACTACAGGGGCATCATACTGTTGCCATTTGGATACACTGTCATGGCATCATAATGTGCATGTTCGGTGGAATGTTGAGGCATCACAAAGTACATGTGAGGGTGCACTGATGGACATCATACTGTGCTGAGGGCATACCCTGGGGGCATTATAAAGTGCATATGGCATGACAGCACACTGTGTGAGTATCGTACTTTGTTGGGGGCATACATTTTGAGACATTATACTGTATTGGGGGTGCACTGTGGAGGCATAATGCTGTGCAAGTGAAGGCAGACTGGAGGAATTATACTGTGTATGTTTAGATGTATTGTGAGGGCATCATATTGAGCCTGTATGATGCTAGCAGGTGCGTAGGATACAGTGACACACAGGAGGCAGAGCAAGGGTTAACAGGTTCTTTATATATAGGAACACTAATGGTACAAGTAGGGGGTAAAAGATGTGACTGGAGGATAGGGGAAAGTCAGATGCAATAGAATATAATGGAATAACTTATCAGTCTCTGTGCGCTGGAGGAAGGTGGCTGGAAGATCCCTGGCGGCGCCGCAGACAGCGTGAGATGTCTCCGATCCAGTCCCACAGATGAGCGATGCACTTTCGCCTTGCGACGACGAATCCTCCTGGTTCTTCGGCACGTGATCTCCTGATCCGTGCACACGGTGGAGTAGAGGTGATGGTCGGTGGCACAGAAAGAGAAGCAGAAAGTTCAGTAGGCAAGGCCGCAGTAGAAACACACAGTCCAGTGGACACAGCCACAGGCACGGGTCTGTCCTTAGCAGGCACCGCAAGGATGGAACCAAGCTTTGCCTCCACAGTGGTGAGCAGCACCAAGGTAAGTACGTATTCAATCTGTGTGCGGAACAAATGGCACTTCTGGGGCTTCACCTTTAGTCCGTGCTTCTGAAGGCGGGCCAACACTTGTTCCGGGCATTGCAGATGTTCCTCGAATGAAGCCACAAAGACTATAATGTCATCCAGGTAGATAAGCATCGACTCAAAGTTCAAGTCCCCTAGACATCTCTCCATGAGATGTTGGAAAGTTCCGGGAGCGTTGGCTAGGCCAAACGGCATGCGGTTGAACTCGCACAGACCCATGGGGAGAAAGAAAGCAGTCTTTGCTCAATCTTGTTCAGACATGAGGACTTGCCAGTAGCCGCTGGCAAGGTTCAGTGTAGAGAAGAACCTGGCTTTCCCCAGAGCAGACAGGGACTCCTCAATCCGGGGTAGTGGGTACGAGTCCCTCACCCATACCGGCCTGCAACATCTGATACAACTTATTTTTCACTGCCGGTAATGCTCCCGTATGGGTGCTTCCAGTTGGTATTTCGTGCGTAATGGCCGTGGTGCAGACAAAATCATCCTCATGGAGGGCGAAGACTTCCCTATACTTCCCCAGCAGAGCTTCTACCTGTTGCACCTGAGCAGGTTCGAGCTCGATCAGTTCAGCCCGCATTTGTTCCAATATGGGTCGGCACTCCTTGATGTAACAAGGTTCTGACACTGAAATGGAATTACTGACACAGTGCAGGGGTCTCAAGGTTGTACCTCCAATTGCACTGTTTGAGGGGGCATTACTTCTTCAGGTAGGTTCATGGTTCGGGCTACCACACTTCTGGGAATGACAGTAATGTCCTGATCTCCTAAGTTAATGCACCGCACCTGAACAGTTCCTTCCCTTACAATGGTCAATGTATGCGCCACTAGGAGTCCCGTGTGTGGTTGTTCAGAAGGGGATGGTTCAATTTGGACCTCAACCCCCCCAAGGGGACCCAAGCAGGAACAGGCAGGGACAGCACTGTTTGTCCTGGTGGAAGAACAATTTTGGTGGAGGCCAGAACAATTACTTTTCCTAACACTCCTCCCTCACAGTTAGACTCCTGTACTTGTGCCACTTGTGCCAGTTGGAAAATTCTTCTCTGTGGTGTGAGTGGGCCCATTGTTTCAGAGTCTCGTTAGAGGGGTCTCTGAGGAGAAGGCTTCCAAACTCCTTCAGCACATTCATCCCCATGGTGACAACAGGTCCATAATTCACCTCTCCCTGTGTCAGTACCACAGGTCTTTCCCACAGATAGACAATTGCATCCATACCACCCCTGCGACCGGGATGGGTAGTTGGTTGTCCGCCATTAACTTTATCTCAGAGCCCCATTCGGGCCGGTTTGCCCAGAGAAAATGATGCCAGTAATAAGCCTCTGTCATCGTTGTCACCTGTGAGCCCGTGTCCACCAGGCATCGCACTGCACTTGCGTCCATTTCTGCCCATATCAGGGGGCATGTTGACACTAAACTTGCAGGACTTTCACTAATCTTCCTCACCTGTTCTGGCTCCGGGCAGCATCCCCCTGGCTCGGAGCCCTCTAGTTTAAGGGGTGGCGAGATGTCACTCTTCCATGGCGAGTGCACTCCCTTGCAATGTGTCCATTCTCTCCGCAGTTGTAACAAGTGATGAGCCTTGGCTGGCGAAATATTCTGGAGTCATGGCAGGGCTCTGGGCCTTCCCTGTCCTCTGGAGGGATACTGGTAGCCTCTGTCTTTCTCCTGATGTCAGCCAGTTCTACTTTCACGTTCAGAAGTTCTCTCCTCAGTTCTTCCACCCATTGGGGTTCAGCAATAACATTTACAGACACCCCCAGGATCTTGACCTTTCCCACTGGGACTGTCACCCCTGCTCCTGTTCACGCGTGGGTGCCTCACTCCCTACTTCAGGAAAAGTCATTTGGAGGTTCACCCGTACACGTTCTTGTAGGGCTTGCTTTGTCAGCACGTCTCACAAACCTGTCACTAGGAGGTCTCGTAACATTATGCCTGTGGGTCCCACTCCCCTGCTGTCTTTCCTAATAATTGCAGTGTGTAGCTCTTGCAATGCATTCATATATTGGGTCACGGTTTCCCCCTCCTTCTGTATTCTACTAAAAAAAGTGCGTTCTCAGTCCCCCTACGCCTGTGGGGTCCCCGTGAGTCTCCTCCAAGATCTGCAGCACCTTATTAAAGGTTTCCCTGTCTCGTGGGGTCCGTAACTTTACTGAATCCCTGGCTTCCCCATCCAGGGCCATAAATACCACCTCAGCCTCCAGTGCAGGGGTCATGGGGTGTTATGACCCCAGTGGACAGGGTCTCAGAGGAACGTGTAAGTCTGCGAGATTCAAAAATCCAGCTCATAGGGCTGTGGTAACTGGGTTGACAAAATAGCTACTCCTAACGCCAACACTAGAAGTAGCCGGGGATCATGCCTACTGATCGCTAGATGACTCGCGCCAGCCGGAGAATCTAACTACCCCTAGGAGAAGAAAACAAAGACCTCTCTTGCCTCCAGAGAAAGGGACCCCAAAGCAAGATACAAGCCCCCCACAAATAATAACGGTGAGGTAAGAGGAAATGACAAACACAGAAATGAACCAGGTTCAGCAAAGAGAGGCCAGCTTACTAATAGCAGAATATAGCAAGATAACTTATCTGGTCAACAAAAACCCTATAAAAATCCACGCTGGAGATTCAAGAACCCCCGAACCGTCTAACGGTCCGGGGGGAGAACACCAGCCCCCTAGAGCTTCAGCAAAGGTCAGGATACAGATTGGAACAAGCTGGACAAAAATACCAAACAAAACAAAAGCAAAAAGCAAAGAAGCAGACTTAGCTTGAAATACAGGAACCAGGATCATAGGACAAGAGCACAACAGATTAGCTCTGATTTCAACGATGCCAGGCATTGAACTGAAGGTCCAGGGAGCTTATATAGCAATGCCCCTGAACTAACGGCCCAGGTGAGGATATAGGAAAAGACAGAAGCTCCAGAGTCAAATCACTAATGACCACTAGAGGGAGCAAAAAGCAAAATCACAACAGTACCCCCCCCTTAGTGAGGGGTCACCGAACCCTCACCACGACCACCAGGGCGATCAGGACGAGCGGCGTGAAAGGCACGAACTAAATCGGCCGCATGAACATCAGAGGCGACCACCCAGGAATTATCTTCCTGACCATAGCCCTTCCACTTGACCAGGTACTGAAGCCTCCGCCTGGAGAGACGAGAATCCAAGATCTTCTCCACCACGTACTCCAACTCGCCCTCAACCAACACCGGAGCAGGAGGCTCAGCAGAAGGAACCACAGGCACAACGTACCGCCGCAACAAGGACCTATGAAACACGTTGTGGATAGCAAATGACACAGGAAGATCCAGGCGAAAGGATACAGGATTAAGGATTTCCAATATCTTGTAAGGACCAATAAAACGAGGTTTAAATTTGGGAGAGGAAACCTTCATAGGAACAAAGCGGGAAGAAAGCCACACCAAATCCCCAACACGTAGTCGGGGACCCACACCGCGGCGGCGGTTGGCAAAGCGCTGAGCCCTCTCCTGTGACAACTTCAAGTTGTCCACCACAAGATTCCAGATCCGCTGCAACCTATCCACCACAGAATCCACCCCAGGGCAGTCAGAAGGTTCCACATGACCCGAAGAAAAACGAGGGTGGAAACCAGAGTTGCAGAAAAACGGCGAAACCAAGGTGGCGGAACTAGCCCGATTATTAAGGGCAAACTCAGCCAACGGCAAGAAGGTCACCCAATCGTCCTGATCAGCAGAGACAAAACACCTCAAATAAGCCTCCAAAGTCTGATTAGTTCGCTCCGTCTGTCCATTAGTCTGAGGATGGAAAGCAGACGAAAACGACAAGTCAATGCCCATCCTACTACAAAAGGATCGCCAGAATCTGGAAACGAACTGGGATCCTCTGTCTGACACAATATTCTCAGGGATGCCGTGCAAACGAACCACGTTCTGGAAAAACACAGGAACCAGATCGGAAGAGGAAGGCAGCTTAGGCAAAGGAACCAAATGGACCATCTTGGAGAAGCGATCACATATCACCCAGATAACAGACATGCCTTGAGACACCGGAAGATCAGAAATGAAATCCATGGAGATATGTGTCCAAGGTCTCTTAACAGAGCAACCAGGGCCTCTCTGCGACAAAACGGCCCCTGCTCCAATCTCTGAAGCATCCACCTCAACCTGAAAGGGAAGCGAGACATCAGGCTGGCACAAAACAGGCGCCGAAGTAAACCGACGTTTGAACTCCTGGAAAGCCTCCACGGCAGCAGGAGCCCAATTAACCACATCGGAGCCCTTCTTGGTCATATCCGTCAAAGGTTTCACAATGCTAGAAAAGTTAGCGATAAAACAACGGTAGAAGTTAGCGAAACCCAAGAACTTCTGAAGACTCTTAACTGACGAGGGCTGAGTCCAATCAAGAATAGCTCGGACCTTGACTGGGTCCATCTCCACAGCAGAAGGGGAAAAAATGAACCCCAAAAAGGGAACCTTCTGTACACCAAAAAGACACTTTGAGCCCTTGACAAACAAAGAATTTTCACGCAAAATTTTAAAGACCATCCTGACCTGCTCCACATGCGAGTCCCAATTATCAGAAAAAAACAGAATATCATCCAGATAAACGATCAAAAATTTATCCAGATAGTTCCGGAAAATGTCATGCATAAAGGACTGAAAAACTGAAGGGGCATTAGAGAGCCCAAAAGGCATCACCAAGTACTCAAAATGACCTTCGGGCGTATTGAATGCGGTTTTCCATTCATCCCCTTGCTTAATGCGCACAAGGTTGTACGCACCACGAAGGTCTATCTTGGTAAACCACTTGGCACCTTTAATCCGGGCAAACAAGTCAGACAACAGCGGCAAAGGATACTGAAATTTGACAGTGATCTTATTTAAAAGCCGATAGTCAATACAAGGCCTCAAAGATCCGTCCTTTTTAGCCACAAAAAAGAATCCCGCACCAAGAGGGGAAGAAGACGGACGGATGTGTCCTTTCTCCAGAGACTCCTTGATATATGAACGCATAGCGGTATGTTCAGGTATCGACAGATTAAACAGTCTTCCCTTAGGAAATTTACTGCCTGGAATCAAATCTATTGCACAGTCACATTCCCTATGAGGAGGCAATGCACTGGACCTGGACTCGCTAAAGACATCCTGATAGTCAGACAAATACTCCGGAACCTCCGAAGGCGTAGAAGAAGCAATAGACACAGGCAGGGAATCCTCATGAATACCACGACAGCCCCAACTAGACACTGACATAGCCTTCCAGTCAAGGACTGGATTATGGGTCTGTAACCATGGCAGCCCCAAAACAACCAAATCATGCATTTTATATAGAACGAGAAAACGTATCACCTCGCGGTGTTCAGGAGTCATGCACATGGTAACCTGTGTCCAATACTGCGGTTTATTTTCTGCTAATGGCGTAGCATCAATACCCCTAAGAGGGATAGGATTTTCTAATGGTTCAAGAATAAAACCACAGCGCTTAGCAAATGAGAGATCCATAAGACTCAGGGCAGCACCTGAATCTACAAACGCCATGACAGGATAAGATGACAGTGAGCAAATCAAAGTTACAGACAGAATAAACTTAGGATGCAAATTACCAACGGTGACAGGACTAACAACCTTAGATATACGTTTAGAGCATGCTGAGATAACATGTGTAGAATCACCACAGTAGTAGCACAAGCCATTCCGGCGTCTATGAATTTTCCTCTCATTTCTAGTCAAGATTCTATCACATTGCATCAAATCAGGTGTCCGTTCAGACAACACCATGAGGGAATTTGCGGTTTTTCTATCACATTGCATCACATCAGGTGTCTGTTCAGACAACAACATGAGGGAATTTGCGGTTTTGCGCTCCCGCAACCGCCGGTCAATTTGAATAGCCAGGGACATGGTATCATTCAGACCTGTGGGAATGGGAAAACCCACCATAACATTCTTAATGGCCTCAGAAAGGCCATTTCTAAAATTAGTGGCCAGTGCACACTCGTTCCAATGTGTCAGCACGGACCATTTCCGAAATTTTTGGCAATACACCTCAGCCTCGTCCTGGCCCTGAGACATAGCCAGCAAGGCTTTCTCTGCCTGAATCTCAAGATTGGGTTCCTCATAAAGTAAACCGAGCGCCAGAAAAAACGCATCAATATCAGCCAATGCCGGATCTCCTGGCGCCAACGAAAAAGCCCAATCTTGAGGGTCACCCCGTAAGAATGAAATAACAATTTTTACTTGTTGAGCAGAGTCTCCAGATGAACAAGGTTTCAGGGACAAAAACAATTTACAATTATTCCTGAAATTCCTAAACTTAAATCGGTCTCCTGAAAACAGTTCAGGAATCGGAATCTTGGGTTCAGACCTAGGATTTCTGGTAACATAATCTTGTATACCCTGCACACGAGCGGCAAGCTGGTCCACACTTGTAATCAAGGTCTGGACATTCATGTCTGCAGCAAGCTTAAGCCACTCTGAGGTAAAGGGGAAAAGAAGAAAAGAAAAAAAAAAAAAAAAATGAGAGAGGGAAAAAAACCCTCAAAATTTTCTTTCTTATAATCCCACTTCTGCAATGCATTAAACATTTAATACTGGCCTGGCATACTGTTATGACCCCAGTGGACAGGGTCTCAGAGGAACGTGTAAGTCTGCGAGATTCAAAAATCCAGCTCATAGGGCTGTGGTAACTGGGTTGACCAAATAGCTACTCCTAACGCCAACACTAGAAGTAGCCGGGGATCATGCCTACTGATCGCTAGATGACTCGCGCCAGCCGGAGAATCTAACTACCCCTAGGAGAAGAAAACAAAGACCTCTCTTGCCTCCAGAGAAAGGGACCCCAAAGCAAGATACAAGCCCCCCACAAATAATAACGGTGAGGTAAGAGGAAATGACAAACACAGAAATGAACCAGGTTCAGCAAAGAGAGGCCAGCTTACTAATAGCAGAATATAGCAAGATAACTTATCTGGTCAACAAAAACCCTATAAAAATCCACGCTGGAGATTCAAGAACCCCTGAACCGTCTAACGGTCCGGGGGGAGAACACCAGCCCCCTAGAGCTTCAGCAAAGGTCAGGATACAGATTGGAACAAGCTGGACAAAAATACCAAACAAAACAAAAGCAAAAAGCAAAGAAGCAGACTTAGCTTGAAATACAGGAACCAGGATCATAGGACAATAACACAACAGATTAGCTCTGATTTCAACGATGCCAGGCATTGAACTGAAGGTCCAGGGAGCTTATATAGCAACGCCCCTGAACTAACGGCCCAGGTGAGGATATAGGAAAAGACAGAAGCTCCAGAGTCAAATCACTAATGACCACTAGAGGGAGCAAAAAGCAAAATCACAACAATGGGGTGCATTGTCATCATGCCTCTAAGGCACCCAGTCCAGCTCCAATGCATAGTATTGCTCCCTGTGAACTTGGGCAAATTGCTCAGCGCAGCCGCCAGAGAAAGGCTAGTCCTGGGGCCACCCCCAACTGCTTGGTCTGCCGCTATTGGACTGCATCCTGCCAACAACGCCAAGTGTAGGATGCTAGCAGGTGCGTAGGATGCAGTGACACAAGGGAGGCAGGGAAAGAGTTAACAGGTTCTTTATATATAGGAACAGTAATGGTACAAGCAGGGGGGTAAAAGATGTGATTGGAGGATGGGGAAAGTCAGATGCAATAGAATATAACGGATTAACTTATCAGTCTCTGTGCGCTGGAGGAAGGTGGCTGGAAGATCCCTTGGCGGTGCCGCAGACGGCGCGAGATGTCTCCGATCCGCTCCAGCAGATGAGTGATGCAATTTCTCCTTGCGACAAGGAATCCTTCTGGTTCTTCGGCATGTGATCTCTGATCTGTGCACACGGTGGAGTAGAGGTGATGCTCGGTGGCACAGAAGAAGAAGCAGAAAGTTCAGTAGGCAAGGCCGCAGTAGAAGAACAAAGTCCAGCAGATGGGACTAAGTGGTGCCTCCGCAGTGGTGAGCGGCGCCTAGGTACGTACTCTATCCTGGTCACTACCCGGTGCGGAAGTCTCTCTGGGCTGAGGGTAGGATGTGTCGGCAATCTGGCTAGCTGGGGGTATAGGCGCAGCTAGCTGGCATGGGTCCATTGAGAGGGAGCTAACCGTCTCTCTACTCACAAGCTCGTTCCCCACCAAGTGTCCCGTCTTCCCGTTCAAACTGCTGTTTATGTCGGACCCATCCCCATCAGTCAGATGCCCTGAACTGCTACGGTCCACAATCTCTTCCCCCTGAAACTCTGGTGACAACCCTGATGGTTTTGGCCCAGATACGCAGGAGAGACCATTAGCTTGGCTCTCCACCCTACATGCCTATGGAAGCTCACCTTTGGGGAATATTACTGGGCATGTGCGGGATTCTAAACATGTGGTGGAGTTCACTGTGGGGACATTATACATGTTGGGGGGGACATGCTGTGTCGGAAGGCGTGTGAGAAGGTTACTGGTAAAATACTGTAAGGAAGATATGTGTCACTCAGGATTTTAGCCTCAGTGATTTGAACCTGGAAAAATGCTCCAGCATACTTAGTCGGCCATGTTAAGGGCTAGGTCTTTTGTGAACAGCTAAAGAGTGGGTCGTAGCCTGTTCACCATACATCTACCTCAGGATTTGGTCCAGAAGATAAATGTGAAGCTTTTGGACTCATTCAGTGTTCGGTGTCTCTGGAGATCAGACCTCCAGAGCTGTGCTCATGTTAAAGAGAGCTAAACCTTATGTTTTTCCCTGAGTGGGTGGATCCCCGCAGCCGCACAGACTCTACTGTATTTTATTTTGTTTTCTCGTTATGCCACAAGGACCGTGTATGTGTACTTAATTTTGAACTGGCTTTTGAAGCACGTTTTTTAATAAACCAGTGGAAGATGGTAACAGAAAGTGCTCCTGTGTCTACCTCTGTGAGCAGCTGAGTGAGCCGATCTACCACAGGTGGTGGCTAGAAGTGCAGGCAAGATCCCCAAGAAGCATGTGTGGCGGCTGTGGACAAACTGCATGTCATGGGTGAAGGCAGCTATAAGGATGGAGCAGCAGTCAGACAAAATGGAGGAGCTGATCAAGCACCTGATCCAAAGTCAGTGGCAACAGCAGCAGCAAGCCCACCAGGAGACAAAGTACTGATGCAACAGATCGAACAGCAGCAATGGCAGATGGAACTCCTCTCAGGGGAGGAGCACAGCAGAGAACCCACCCCAAAGTTCAGATGATGACTCCCACGTCCAGAAGGCAGTAAAACATGCTATGCAAAAGATGACCCAGGGGGATGATGTTGAGGCATTTTTGGTGGTATTTGAAAGGCTCCCAGAGTGAGAGAAGCTGCCGCCACAGCTGTGGGCAGAGGAGCTGGTGCCCTATTTAGCTGGCAAGCCCTAAAAAGATTATTATGACCTCGCCTTACAGGATGCAAAGGAATATGCCAAAATAAAGACAGAAATATTCTTGGGAGTGACTTTATCTGTCAGTGCAATCAGTGATGGTTTAGGGGAGCCATGTCATCTGCTGGTGTGGGTACAAGAAATTTTAGAGCACTTCATGCTTCCCTTTGCCAACAAGCTTTTTGGAGATGGAAATTTCATTCTCCAGCAGGACATGGCAATGCCTTGCGCAGGCCTGTACTCCGGAGGACAGAGAATGAACTTCAATCCAATATTGAGGCCTGCATGCAGCCAGCGGGTAAGGAAAGGGTGAATCAAACACCCGAAAACCCCGCCCATATGACCCAAAACTGGTCCCGCCAAATTCAGGTGACAGGTTCCCTTTAATATATGAGTTTCACTTTTTGTATGGAAGAACTGAAATAAATTAACTTTTTGATGATATTCTAATTTAGTGTGAAGCACCTGTATTTGTACACCATAAGGGTGCACTGAGTGTCTGTGCTTTGCTTGAACAGTCATTTTGTGCTAACAGATTTCTTTCAATAGAACTTTGTCTAGAGCACTGAATGAAATATTTCCTGAGAATGAAAGTTCCAAAAAGCTCTAAAAACATTTAGCTGCTCTATAGAAAGCATTTACATCATCATTTTCACATATTATCTGGAGTCTAGGACTCAGTCAGGAGCATTGGCCCTGCAAGGTTTTCTGATGGGAAGAGTACAATCAAAGTATGTTTAAAAGAGAGGAACATTCATATTTTAAGGATTTTATTAAAAGGGACATTATACATTTTGTTTCCCTGCAGTGCCTTGAATACCACACTCAAATAGACAAAAAGGCATAGTAATGTAAGAATATGTGCACACCATTATAGCAATAAAATATATAATTTTATTTTAAATCATAGAAAAATAATGACAAACTCCACAAAATATATATAAAAAAAAAATAAAATTGCAAAATATATACCGCCTGCATCATATGAGTAAACAAGGTTGGCTTCTAAATACAATATTCAACCTAAACTTATCTCTATACAAGGGTTGTTAGAACAAATATACTGGTAATCTCAAAAATTCACTAGACCATACATGGTTAGTAGATGCAAGCTAGAATACAAATAATGTGATATTCAATATTTCAGTGAAGTAAGAGAAATCAGGGAGAGAATACTATGGGGGAGTCAGGCTTATGCCATGTGATCAATCCCACGTGTACTGCTTCATCAGAGAAAGTAAAAACAAGGAGAAAAATTATGCATTATGTTTTTTGTCCGTATGGTTATTAATTTCGTGTAGCAAGTGCATATTTTGACTGTATCCGTCCTTTTTTGTTCTTTTTCTTGAATCCAACATTCCTGATTACAGATAGGCCAATTACTTATACTCGGTTTACAAAGGACAGGCATCAGCAGTGTACCTACTCAAAGTGTCAGATCCTTGAGGGTCCCACCACTGTGAACCCCATGAATTACAAAAATATGGGTTCAATGTCCCTCCCTCGTTTCAATGAACTGGTAGTTTCTTCTATGTTCGACTAAGATAGCTGAGTGCTATATCCATCAGTCTCACAGTCTTTAAATGCCTCCTCAGAGCACATTTGAGACCATCGTGCCATTCAAATAGAGGGCACGGTTTACCTATTCTCATGATTGATTGGAGTCTCAGCAATAGGACACTAACAATAGACACTTGATCATGAGAAAACCAGTTCTCACAATTGATGGAGTTCCGTCCATGAGAAAACCATTTTAAGATTGATATAAATTTGAGAATCTGAATCTGTCCTGACATGTCTGTTTTAGTAAAAGGACTTTCCACCCCTTTCTTTAATAAATAAGGCAAAACATATACTCATCCTGCGTTTCCAAGCTACTCCTTCATCCCACTCAATGTGACGCTGCTTCCTAGTCTTCTTTCCTCTTCCAGCGTGGTCAGCATGTGATCACTACTGTAAAGCCAATCAGTGATTGTAGTGACTGGCCGGAATTGTCAAGCACAGACCGTGCTGAGGAGAAGAGAAGAAAAGCAGGGGATGTGATCAGAGAAAAGGAGGAGCAGTGAGGGATCAGAAGGTAAATATATACTATTTCTTTTTTTTTTACTATACTGTGACCATATGTAAAGTTAAAGAAAAGGTAAAACCCTTTAATACGACCATTCCTTGTGAAATGACAATAATGAAGCATGGCAAGCAGTTGCTATCAGAGGCAACTACCTGCCTTTTTAATCAGGTGCTGGCTCAGGGCGGTCACCAACCACTTCTGCCGGCGATTCAGCTGTTCCACATCAACAGAGCACCTCTTCTTCTGGGCTGCTCAGTCAATGGGGCATGACTGCTGATATCATTGTGATTGACTGCTGGCTCCCCGAAACTAGGCAGCAGGGAGCTGACTATCAGTCAGCATGATGTCAGCAGTCATGCCCTGTCAACAGAGCAAAGCGGATGAAAAGCCACTGCTCTGTCGATGTGAATCACCAGCAGGAGTGGTTTGTGATCACTTTGTGCCAGCAGAGATTGGTGTCGGGCACAACAGGCAGGTAGTTATCAATTACCTTCCTGTTAGTTCTTTGGCCCATAGTGAATAAATGTGATAGTCCTGGATAACCCCTTTAATGGGATTATTCCATCCACACATAGCATCATGTTTCTGCCAACACAACTCTCATTTATGTGGAGCGATTAGATATTAGAAAAAACTTTTTGACAGTGAGGGTGATCAATGAGTGGAACAGTCTGCCACGAAAGGTAGTGAGTTCTCCTTCAATGCAAGTCTTCAAACAGAGGCTGGACAGACATCTGTCTGATATGGTTTAGTAAATCTTGCACTGAGCAGAGGGTTGGACATGATGACACTGAGGGTCCCTTACAACTCTAATATTCTATGATTCTATGATGTTTTCCACCAGGACCATCGACTTCGCTTTTGCGTCCGCCTTAAAAAGGAGGAGAAAGAAGAAATGGAGGCCAGACAGAGTACAAAGAGGCTCTGTCTGCTTTATTAAATACAATGGTCTCATCAGGGCCACTGACGTGTGGCAAAAGCTATATGAGAGCATAGCCTCATCTACAGACATGGTTTGATGACTGACTCAGTTTTCTCTCGTGAGTAAGCAGATTTCTAACACCATAGCTCAGGAGTGAAGAGCGATGAGCCACTTGAGTGGATTCCCTATAGAGTATTTCCTACTATTCATGCAACATGCAACATAAGATTTTTGAAAATGAGTAATCTACATCCTTTATTATTAATTTAGTATTATATCTTAGGATTTTACATTTATATTTTCCATTTAGTTGACATAAGTTATTTTAATTTTACAATGCCTTACTTAGTCATGAGCATATTTTATTCATTTATAGACTAATCCATCCACAGAGATATAGCCAAAGCAACAGTTCATGTCATTGATTGTAGTGAATCTCCACGAAGTGAACAGCGCAACAAATGACAAAATAAATCTAGAAGGAGAAAAAAAAGAAAACAACAGCTCTGGCATGTGAGGCGATTAAATCCTCTGGATGCTCATTCCATTAGTGACAGTGGGTATTCTCCGCTGCAATCCTCCAGAATGGAAAAGCAGTGTGGTGTAAAGTGAAAGACAAAGAAACATTCAAGGAAGCTCCAAGAATAGATTTTGTTTTAAAACTGAACCATTCCAATGTCGACAAAATTGCCTTTCTTCTTTCGGATCATTATGTATCTTTTTTTTTGTCTTTTATTGCTTAGTTACTTTACTTTTTTTTGTTTCCTTATTTTACCCAATACAAATTATTTTAGATATGGCATCAAATGGATTAAATGTACATGCATTTGTGATAAAAAATCTGCCATACTACCAAGTACAATATGTTGAAAGGCTCTAAAGAATAGCAAATCAATAAGCTTTTTGCCAAGTCATTGGGTTCACAGTTACTATTATTTTCATTGCTTGCCAAGTAAAAGCCTTTCAGTCTGCTACAAACTTAACCCCTTTGCTGCTTTTGCTAAAACTTCCTAGAAATGATCCTGCAGTGAATACGCGCTGACTATAGCAAATAAACATAAAAGCACAATGATTCTTAAAGAGCTGAGTTAATATGGCGCTGCTTGTCAAATATGTATTTCTGGTTACCTGCGGCTCTTGAGCCCTAGTTAGGAGGCTTTACCCAGGTCCATCATCTAACAGGTGACACCACTGCATTCCCATGTTTGTGATTACATTATATAGCAGAAAATTAATTAATATAGACATAGCATGGTATCAGAAAATTACATTGCAGGAAGCATCAAGAAGACACAATCATCTCCCAGTGTATCAGCTACTATTCTCTGATCAAGACCAACAAAATATTTAAACTAACACTGGAAGCAAAAGCTGAAAAATCAAAATTTTGGCCAGAATTTACGCACTCACCCTAACCTAATTTTTACTTATTTTCTCCACACCAGAGTACATGTTGTACGTTTTGCCTGCTTCTTGGCAGAAGATCAGTTAAATTAATCTATGAACGTGTACATTTCTCCACTTTTGCAAAGTAAATCAACAAGGATGAAAACTTAAAGGGGTTGATGGGTTAAGTTTAGATAATAGAGAGGTCCATTCTTAGCATCCACACAAATTACATACTGTAAAGCTGGAACCAGCTGCTTCCAGATAAGCTTTTTGCTCTAAAGGATTAAAACTTCATCCACCGTAAAGTTTAGCTTTATTATGTAAATCTATTTTCCTGTGGTCTCATCAGTAGCTCAACATCTGGAAATGTTCCATCGGCCATCTGATTGGGTAGATGGATTTTTAAAGGTACATGAATGCAATGAAGCCACTGCTTTGTAACTTAAAGTGAACCTGTCACCATCAAAAATGTTATTTACCAGCTGATACTATATAGTGGTGACCTCTGAGTAAAATGTGGCTAAATCATGTCTGGCCAACATACTGGAAGAGTGGCTACAAGGAAAAAATTAAGTTTTATTCTCCCTGCAGCTACTGCTCGCTTCCAATTATTGGAGCAGTGCACAGTGCTGTTATAGTCACTGCTAACAACACAGAGAATGCAGTTGTAATCACTCCCTGACTAGTGATGGGCAAATCCGTGGATGTTCAGGTCTGGCGGGTTTGGCAGAACAGTTAAAAAACAGTTTTGTTCGGGTACCAGAACAGTAGCCGAACCCAAACCCAGATCGCAATCACGTGAATGAGGGGCCCGAACAACCATTGTTTGCCGTGCTGTCATCTGCATGACAGCATGGCAAACACTGCCTCTGATCGGCGGTAAGATAATTACCACCGGTCAAAGAGCACCAGCTCCCACACTGTCAGATGACAGCATTAGCCAGCAGCTGTTACTGGAGGTAAAAAGTTTACCTCCAGTCACAGGCGTCCGCTGATGGGACTACTACTCCCATAAGCCTACGTCTGCTGCCACTAATAACAGCGAGAACAAATGCTGGCTGATGGGAGAATTCATGAGCCGACACCTCTCGCTATAAATACATTTAAAAAAATTAGATGGGTTCCTCTGTATTTTTGATAACCAGCCAGGCAAAACTGACAGCTCCGGGCTGCAACCTTCAGCTGTCAGCTTTATCAAGGCTGGTTATCAAGAATAGAGGGGTCCCCATGCCATTATTTTAAATTATTTCAATAGATTATTTTAAGAAAAAGTGTGGGGTCCCCCCTCATTTTTGACAACCAGTTAAGCTAAAGCAGACAGCTGGGGACCGGTATTCTCAGGCTGGTAAGGGGCCATGGATATTGCCCCCCACAGCCTAAAAATATCAGCCCGCAGCTGCTCCTGAAAAGGTTATTAGATGCTCCAATTTTGGCGCGTTGCACGGCTCTTCCACCTTGCACTGTGGTGATGGCAAGTGGAGTAATATTTTTGGGGTTGATGTCACCTTTGTATTGTTAGGTCACATCAAGCCCATGGGTTAGCAATGGAGAGGTGTCTATAAGATGCCTATCCATTACTAATCCTATGGTCATACTGTAAATAAACACACAGCAAGAATAAAGGACTTTATTTGAAATAAACAGACACACCGTTTTACTTTATTTAAAAATAACAAACACCGTTATACTCACCTAACGCCCATTCCATTGAAGCCCTAGTCTCCTGTAAAAAAATAAAAAACAGTCATATTCCTCACCTGTCCGACGTTCTGTCCCACGGCATTATCCATGTCTGCAATAGTTTTCAACCTGGACGGTGCCAAGATGCCACCGTCCAGGTTGAAAACCACTGGAGAAAGAGTTGCTGCAAGCACAGCATACTTGATTAGCAGTGATGTTATCGAGGTTACCACAGGTAATTGATGCTGTGTTTCCAGCTGGACCAGTGAACTGTGGTGACTTCAGGGAGATCACCGCTAGCACCCTGATAAAAAGTATCACGGTGCAGCTCTGAGCTCAGTGAGTTCACTGCAGTTCACCATGATAAATTTCTGCGGTGAACTCACTGAGCTCAGCGCTGCACCATGAGACACCATGAGAACTTTTTCACGGTGAACTCACTGAGCCAAGACATCCAGACATCCAAACATCCAAACGATCAGAGACTCTTTATTGGACAGCAGCAAAGACATCATGGCTCCATCAAGAGGGACACAGATTTGTCATTCTACAGGATGCAAACTTAAGGGATCTCTGCCCTGGCTGGAAGAATGCAGATCTGCATCCATTGTGAATCCATGGATATGTTTGGAGAAAGCCAGGTTTCGGACTTGCCGGTCGCCTGGCTCCTTGGAGAAGTTTGGAGAAGCCAGGGTGTGACCCTCCGGTCATCTGGCCTTGTACCTGAATGGTCTGTCATCTTCATAAGCTTGTCATTACCTTCTCTCTGTGCATGCCACAGGTGAGGTAGTTGTCCCTGGAAGCAGAAACCAGGTTGTGACCCACCGGTCAACTGGCCTTGTACCTGAATGGACTGTCATCTTCCTAAGCTTGTCATTAACTCCTCTATGTGTGCTTGCCATAGGTGGTAGTAGTCAGCCCTGGAAGCTCTGAAGTAATAGCTACTCTTATCCCAGCGAGTCAGCAGACGGGTTAGACTCTAATGTGCACCATCTTGGGGTATTTTGCTGGGACTGTTCTACGTGTTATCTGCCTGTTTTATGATTCAGTAAAATATTGCCACACTGTTTTACCCTCACCCTGTGTTGTCTGAGTAGCGTTACCCCCACATTAATAGGAGAACAATTGTAAGGCGGTATGATCCCTGGTCCATGAGGATTTGGCTAGTGGGCCAGAGCATCCAGTGACCCCCGTTTCTCCACAGGGATATTGATAAATGTACCCTACCAGTACAAACTGTCCTCAGCAGTGTACCATTTACAAAAGTCAATTTTCTCCTATAGAGTCCTCCATATAGTATAATGGGCCCCATATATTGCTCCATACAGTATAATGAGCCAAATACACTCACTGGCCACTTTATTAGGTACACCTGTCCAACTTCTTGTTAACACTTAATTTCTAATCAGCCAATCACATGGCGGCAACTCAGTGCATTTAGGCATGTAGACATGGTCAAGACAATCTCCTGCAGTTCAAACTGAGCATCAGTATGGGGAAGAAAGGTGATTTGAGTGCCTTTGAACGTGGCATGGTTGTTGGTGCCAGAAGGGCTGGTCTGAGTATTTCAGAAACTGCTGATCTACTGGGATTTTCACGCACAACCATCTCTAGGGTTTACAGAGAATGGTCCGAAAAAGAAAAAAAATCCAGTGAGCGGCAGTTCTGTGGGCGGAAATGCCTTGTTGATGCCAGAGGTCAGAGGAGAATGGGCAGACTGGTTCGAGCTGATAGAAAGGCAACAGTGACTCAAATCGCCACCCGTTACAACCAAGGTAGGCCTAAGAGCATCTCTGAACGCACAGTGCGTCGAACTTTGAGGCAGATGGGCTACAGCAGCAGAAGACCACACCGGGTACCACTCCTTTCAGCTAAGAACAGGAAACTGAGGCTACAATTTGTACAAGCTCATCGAAATTGGACAGTAGAAGATTGGAAAAACGTTGCTTGGTCTGATGAGTCTCGATTTCTGCTGCGACATTCGGATGGTAGGGTCAGAATTTGGCGTAAACAACATGAAAGCATGGATCCATCCTGCCTTGTATGGAGCATCTTTGGGATGTGCAGCCGACAAATCTGCGGCAACTGTGTGATGCCATCATGTCAATATGGACCAAAATCTCTGAGGACTGCTTCCAGCACCTTGTTGAATCTATGCCACAAAGAATTGAGGCAGTTCTGAAGGCAAAAGGGGGTCCAACCCGTTACTAGCATGGTGTACCTAATAAAGTGGCCGGTGAGTGTATATTGCTCCATACAGTATAATGAGCCACATATAATGCTCCATACAGAATAATGGGCACCATATATTAATTCACACAGTATAATGAACCCATTTAATGCTCCATACAGAATAATGGACCCATATAATGCTCCATACATAATGAGCCCCATATAATGCTCCATACAGAATGGCCCCCATATAATGCTCTGCACTCAATGAACCCCTTATATTGCTCCATACAGAACGGGCCCCATATAATGCTCCATACTGAATGAACCCCTTATATTGCTCCATACAGAATGGGCCCCATATAATGCCCATTCTGCAAATTATATGGGGCCCATAATTATCACAACTGGCTTTTATTTTAGTTCCTTAGCATTTTAAAGGTGGACTTTTATGTAATAGTAGGAGCAATCAATTGTAAAATATACAGTTAAATTATAGCATGTGCTGTATATAAATTATTTTACAAAAGTCATGGAGGTGGAACAACTCAACAGCTTGATTGATGTTCCTGAGGATAAGATTCATTATCACAAGTGTGACTGTAAAACCATACATTCACCATTCTGCACTGTTGTCTTCTGGTTCCTGCACATGACCAGGGAAGATGGAGTGGGTGGTTTTTATTTGTTGGTGGCCTTTGGCACATGTGCTGGTCACAAATGAAGCCAAAGCAAATACAACACATTAACAGGCTTTTAGTTTGGATTTAGATGACATGCTCTATCTTCTGCACATCAATCAAGCCAGATTGGGTGTGCTGTAAGCATGGCCACTGTCTGAAACTCTTCTGCATGTGGCTCCTTTAGGGTAATTCACAAAAAGTAAAAATATATATAAATATATGCTGTATATAAAATAGATTGGAAGCAGCACTCCACTGGAAATCAGTGAAGAAAGTGGACTTTATTCACATGGATACATGCAACGTTTCAGCTCCCCATTTTAAACCTTTCTCAAGCGGGAGCTGAAACATTGCATGTAGCTGTGTGAATAAAGTACACCTTTTTCACTGTTATATACACTGCTCAAAAAAATAAAGGGAACACTTAAACAACAGTATATAACTCCAAGTAAATCAAATTTCTGTGAAATCAAACTGTCCACTCAGGAAGCAACACTGTTTGACAATCAATTTCACATGCTGTTGTGCAAATGGAATAGACAACAGATGGAATGTATTGGCAATTATCAAGACACTCAATAAAGGAGTGGTTCTGTAGGTGGGGACCACAGACCACATCTCAGTACCAATGCTTTCTGGCTGATGTTTTGGTCACTTTTGAATGTTGGTTGTGCTTTCACACTCGTGGTAGCATGAGACGAACTCTACATCCCACACAAGTGGCTCAGGTAGTGCAGTTCATCCAGGATGGCACATCAATGTGAGCTGTGGCAAGAAGGTTTGATGTGTCTGTCAGCGCAGTGTCCAGAAGCTGGAGCGCTACCAGGAGACAGGCCAGTACACCAGGAGACATGGAGGGGGCCGTAGGAGGGCAACAACCGAGCAGCAGGACTGTTACCTCAGCCTTTGTGCAAGGAAGAACAGGAGGAGCACTGCCAGAGCCCTGCAAAATGACCTCCAGCAGGCCACAAATGTGCATGTGTCTGCACAAACGGTTAGAAACCGACTCCATGAGGATAGTCTGAGTGCCCGATGTCCACAGATGGGGGTTGTGCTCACAGCCCAACACCATGCAGGATGCTTGGCATTTGCCACAGTACTGAGATGAGATCCACAGACCCCTTGTGAGTCCATTTGCTGGGGCGGTTGGCCCTGGGTTCCTCCTAATGCAGGACAATGCCAGACCGCCTGTAGCTGGAGTGTGTCAGCAGTTCCTGCAAGATGAAGGCATTGAAGCTATGGACTGGCCCTTCTGTTCCCTAGACCAGAATTCGATTGTACACATCTGGAACATCATGTCTCGCACTATCCACCAACGTCACATTGCACCACAGACTGTCCAGGAGTTACCGGGTGCTTTAGTCCAGGTCTGGGAGGAGATCCCTCAGGAGACCATCTGCGGCATCATCAGGAGCATGCCCAGGCATTGTAGGGAGATCATACAGGCACGTGCAGGCCACACACACTACTGAGCATCATTTCCTTGTCTTGAGGCATTTCCACTGAAGTTGGATCAACCTGTAACTTCATTTTCCACTTTGACTTTAAGCATCATTCAAACTCCAGACCTCCGTGGGATATTAGTTGTGATTTACCGTACATTGATCATTTTTAGGTTTTATTGTTCTCAACACATTCCACTATGTAATGAATAAAGTTTTACAACTGGAATATTTCATTCAGTGATATCTAGGATGTGGGAATTTAGTGTTTCCTTTATTTTTTTGAGCAGTGTACATAGTATGTATAGTAGGTGAAATAAGTATTGAATACGTCACCAATTTTCTAAGTAAATATATTTCTGTAGGTGCTATTGACATGAAATTCTCACCAGATGTCGGAAACAACCATTCCAATTCACGCAGGCAAAGAAATTAAACCATAGATGTTCATAAATTAAGTTATGTGTAATAATGAGAAATAACACAGGGTAAAAGTATGAACACACGAAGAAAGAGAGTTGTAAAAAGCCATGAAATCTGTTAGTAATTAGAAAACAATCCTGCCACTTATTGAAAAATAATATCAACTGGCTTGAATGATGGCCTATAAAAAGGTGTCTTATTACCAGAATGCCACACAAGAAACATCTCATGATGGGTAAAACCAGTGAGCTGTCTCAATACCTTTGCAACCTTATTGTTGAAAAATATACTGATGGCATTGATTGCAGATGAATTTCTAAACTACTGAAGGTTCCAATGAGCATCCAATGAGCATTGTTGGGGCCAAAATCCAGAAGTGGAAAGAATATCATTTCACATTAAATCAGCCATGACCAGGTGCTCCATGCTAGATTTCAGACAGAGAAGTGAAAAGAATTATCAGAAGAGTTGTCCAAGAGCCCATGACAACCTGTGGAGCACTTCAGAAAGACCTGGAATCAGCAGGTACAATTGTTTCAAAGAAAACAATAATGCACTTCACCTCTATGACCTGTGTGCACGCTCACCACACAAGACTCTATTGCTGAAGAAAAAGCATGTTCAAGTGCGTTTAAAGTTTGCTTAAATAACAACATTTAAACAAGCCTGTGAAATACTGGTAGAATATAGTCTGGTCAGATGATACCAAAATTTAACTTTTTGGATGCCATAATACACACCATGTTTGAAGACCAAGAAGCACTGCACATGACCCTAAAAACACCATACCAACAGTGAAGTTTGAAAAACTTCATATAACTGAAGGAAGGATGAATGGACAAATATACCGACATTATTGATAAAAATCTGCTGACATTTACCAGGATGATGAAGATGAAGCAAGGGTGAACATTTCAGCAAGCCAATGATCCCAAACACACAGCCAAGGAAACTCTCAATTGGTTTCAGAGAAAGAAAATAAAGCTGCTAGAATGGCCCAGCCAATGACCGGACCTGATTCCAATAGAAAATTTATGAAAGGAACTAAAGCTCAGAGTTCATAGAGGGAGCCCATGGGATCTTCAGGATTGGAACAGTGTTTGTATGGAAGAATGGGACAAAAGCACACCTGAATAATGCATTCGACTAGTTTCTCCATACTGGAGGCATCTTGAAGCTGTTATCACCAACAAAGACTTTTGTAAAAGGTATTAAAAAAATTTCAGTAAGCAAGTTCAATACTTTTTCCTTATTTCATTTCTTATGCCTGTGTGGATTAGATGGGTTGTTACCAACATCTGGTGAGAATTTCATGCCAAGAGCACCTTTAGAAATATATTTACTTAGGAAATTGGTGACATGTTCAAGACTCATAATGATGTCTGGAGAAAATAATAATACCTTATTTACTCTCCTAAATAAAAACTTTAAAATTATTTTCAGTCTTTTTTAAGTTATTAAACAATCGGCAGTTTAAAATCACTAATATAATTTTAAAGGACTCTTGGAATAGCAGAGAAATGACTTGAAGCTACTGCGCCCCGATGCAAAATCTGCTAAGGTGCTTGCTCCCAAACTTCAATGTACCCATCACCTATTTTGGAGTAAAGGAAAAACACCACTAGTAAAGTACTGGTCATGTAATGTATGTCTAGCTCACCTAATATTTCATTTATACAATGTTACTGAACTTATCTTAGAAATTGCAGCATCATTTAATGAATTACAACATCTATTCTTAACAGAAGCCAAAACTTACTAAGCAGTTTATTCCAGTGTCCAGAGTAAAATTTGCTAAAACAAGATGCAAATGATGACATG
Organism: Ranitomeya variabilis; assembly: GCF_051348905.1. Classification (NCBI taxonomy): domain Eukaryota; kingdom Metazoa; phylum Chordata; class Amphibia; order Anura; family Dendrobatidae; genus Ranitomeya; species Ranitomeya variabilis. Next base: position 190,796,003 of record NC_135238.1, read on the forward strand.
TAAAAAAGAGAGTTATTTTTGGTCTAATTTATTAAACAGAAAGCATGTAAATGAAGCATATATTAAAATATTACTTATAGTAGTTGTACTTGAGTCGCCCGCCAGGGCAGTGGGATACTCGGCACCGAGTCCGGTCACTATTAAAGGGGATGTCACAGTGGCTGCAACCCGGCCGTGGCCCTGGGTGCTGACTTAAAGGGAAACAGTCTTTATAGGGAATTGTGATAAAGTCTGTCGTGACGCCACCTGTGGTTCTCGGTCAGTAGGGACCAACGCCACTTAAAAGGGTCCTCTGGGGTGATGATATGGCGGCTAGATGGTGACGCTTCTCACAGGTGAAGCGGGGTCCCCAGGGCTCCCAAGGTGTGTGGCAAGATGGTGTATGCCGACAAATAAGTGGAGGACGCAAGTTGTAAAGTCTTTACCTGGTTTACTGTCATTAGCAGGCCACAGTCCAGGGTACCAGGCACAAGTGGTGATGTGGTCCGGCCGGCTTGGAGGCAAAGGGGATCCCTATCCCAGGTGAGGTCTGTAAGCCTTTCCTACTTGCGCTAAGATGGTGAGGTCCCTGCTGCTTGTAGCTTGCTAGCAAGGTATCCTCTCTCCCCTGTCCTGGGACAGTTGCCTGCATGGTAGGCAGTTTGAGCCTTTTTATAGGGTCTCTACCACAACCCAGGCTCTGAGAGTACTGCCGTACCTCAGGCTTGGTGCGGGTAGTTAATGTGTTGTCTAGTGCCCTCCAGTTCTGCTTTGTGTCTTAGAGTGCCACAAAAGCCTCGGGCTCCCGGTACCCGGTTTCTGCTCTCTGGCTCTGAGGGTGCCCGGTCACAGTTCCCCTCTGAGCCCTGTTCCACTCCTGCGCTCCTTTCCTCAATGCTCCACTGCTTGCATCAATCTTTCAGGTTCTCCTCTTCCCAGGAGCTGCAGCACAGTCCTGGCTGCACGGCTCCACTGTCTGCTCTCTCAGACTTTCTTCTCCTAGGTCTCCCTGGACCAACTGTCCTTGTCCACTGTCTGTGAATGACTGGCTCACTCCACTCTCTCCCTCCAACTTACTAACTCCTCCTCCAGACCAGGATACCTAAAGCTGATGGAAGCTCTCCTGAATCTGGGTCCTGAGCTCCCCCTCCTGGCCTGGATTCAGAATGTGTTGCATGTCTGTGCTTACCCGGTAAAGAGAATCCTCCTTGCCTCCACGCATGATATCACTCTCCCCAAAAGGAAGGCAACATCACTGTAAAAACCGGTTACCTGGGGTGTTACATACTCGATGCACAGTTCTATGTAGCAGCAAAGAAAAATCTAGTTATTTCTCTACTTTGTCCAGCATATATACCATCCATTCAATAAACTCCAATAATGGAGCTGCTAGGCTTAGACTATGGAGTAGGACTAGATGGAAACATTGAGTTTGTGGCTTATACAAAAACAGAATGCCCAAGATATCTGTAGGATAGGCAATACATGTACGATCACTAAGCTGCTAAGGAACTGCTTTGAACTAGTAATCTTAGGAGTACGATCCCCATCTAGCTTCTCAAAGTATGTTTTCTTGGAAATACAGCAACATTTCAGAGTAAAACATACACAGCTACAGTAACCCAGCCAGTGTCTAATTCCTGCTGTCCGTGGTTCAGGCAGAATGAATCAGATGACTGGTTCACTTTAATTAAAAAAAATATATATCTGTAATGCAGTGGGGTTGGTGCAGTGTGACAGACAAGGACCACAAGAAAGTTCACAGCAAACGTGTTTAATGTCCAAACAACTCACACAGTTCACAGCACACGGTATCCTCTGGATCAAAGGGGGGCATCACAGTCCGTACACGAGGGCGACTGCGCCACCGTATCATGCTGCAGGGTGCCAGGTGTTCACTGCTCTTGGCTCTGTGTTAGCTCACACAAGCTGGATGCTGCAGAGCCACCTGCTCTACTACTTACAAACAAACACTGACACACCCAAACCTTATACTGCAGGTTATTTAACTGGAATCTGTTGCCATGGGCCACCTGTAAGACCCGGCTTGGAGGAAGTGGACCGCCCCACTACCATCCTGTAGTCTGCTTAAAAAAAAAATGCCCTTACAGGTTTTCCTGAACATTGCCTTGGTCAAATAGCTTGACCAGGTCCACACTTACTTTTAATTTACCTTGTGACTCACAGGGGTCTTGCTGTGAATACAAGGCAATCCAGTGGGTCTAATAGGACTCGGTCCACATCCTGGACATATATATTGACCCTCGCATATGATCCTCTTCACAGCCTCACAATATCCCTTTAAAAACAATATGTCTACTGACAGCTATTTGGCATTTACTACAGGTAACACAATCTACCCATAAAATAGTCAATGTATGTGAAATCTGTAAAAATGTCACCTATATACAGCATCACTCTGCTCATGTCAAAAGGCAAAATTTCAATTTCATGCTCAACAAGGTGTCGGCATTGTAGCGAGAAACAAACAATGATGTTACATTTGCTTCAGATGTTTCTGAAATCAAACATCACGGCTGGGTGTATATATGAAATCTAAGCATGACCATATCTATCCACAATGTTATCACTAGACTCGTCTGCGCACGTGGCTTGACTATATTCAAGTGCTAATTGAAATATTCCTATTTCTTTTAACTGTTCACTGTTTCAGAAAAAAAAGATGTCTGGAAAGTGGTCCACACTAGTCAAATATGCCAAATGTGAGTTGCCATGGGAGAGAGTCTAGAATCCTTGCATGGGACATCACTGCACAGGGTGGCAATCAGGTCGCTACAGAGAGGTAATTCCTTTACTATAGTAGTGAGGACATGTACCCATAAGGTGAGTTTCAAGCATCCATGAAACACCAGTGCAGCGCCCCAGAGTCCTGGTCGTGCAGTATTGTTGCTCTCCCACCAGGGGGAGTGATGGTACGTCTGATTGTACTAAAAGAGTTCACCTGACCAGGTATCACAGTCACACACTACACTTCACACTCCAGCCACCAGGGGAAGCAAAAGCTTCTATCTATTAGGCCACTCCTCACACTCTGGTAAAACTGGGGGTTGGATAGGAAGTTAGAGAGAAAGGAAAGACCTGTCAGGCAGACAGGGAGAGAAGGAGGAACACCGGAGCTGCAGACAGAGGTCCCTGTCAGGGGTGGGATCCTGGCAGAGACTTAGCAAGAGATAGAACGTTACGGAGCTGCACCTGCACCTCATTGCGGCAGCATCCTAAGAAAGGACAAGAAGCAAAGTATATTGTGGAGAAGTGAGAAACGAGATCACAGCACAAGGAGATAACACCAGGAGGAGTCCTGCCTTAAGATCGGCAACATCCTTCTGAGGCGCGTAGCCAGTGGCCGGAACACCGAGGGAGTAATAGGCTCTACGCATTACTTCAGAGACCGGCAGGACAGTCGATTCCAAGTTGGCTGCCCGACCTTAATACCTATGAAGACACGGAGGCAAATTGTGGGAGAGGGGCGTCTCTAGGGTCCCTATAAAATAGCTCCAGGTCTACCCCGTCATACGGGTTGTCCTATCCATATCATCTGGGGGACAGAGAGAGAGAGAACATCGGAAAACATACACGACAGTTGTGAGAACTATCCCGTGGTGCTCAGCAGGGAGGTACTACAACACACAGGCGCTAGTAGGAAGGCTACTGATTTCCACCTGCAAAGGGAACTCTGGATGTGCCTTCGGACCGGCCGGACTCAGCCAGCCCTGTTAGCAGTGCTTTGGATTGTGGACGCTGAAGTCTACAGTAAAAGGTAAAGAGACTGCAACTTTGTGTTCTCGTTATTCATCGTGCCTTATAACATCCATCATTACCACCTACTCATTAAGGGAAGCCCTGGGGACATACTTCACCTGTGGGAAGGTATAACATCTAGCTGCCATTCCATCACCCCAGCGGACCCCTAGCAGCGTTGGTCACCCTGACTGAACACCACAGGTGGCGTCACGAACACTTGACAAACTACATCCTTTAATTGGGCGCCCCTTAGCAGGGCCACGGACCGGATCGGGCCACCGTGACTGTTGTGAATTCTGCTCTTGGGTTCCCTCCGGTGGTTGTAAGTGGTAGCGCTGCTGTCTCTGAATTGCAGCAGTTATCAGGTGTGTTCACTTTTTGCAATTTTGACTGGGCTATTTCATCTTGCTTCACCCTTTAGTCAGTGCCAGTTGTCCATGGTTCCTGGAGGATTCACATGCCTGCCTGGTCTCTTCTGCTTTGCAGTTCATTTCAACAAAGATAAGTTCTGGCCTTGATTTTTGCTGTCCACATGCTGTGGACTTATTGTTCAGTTCTTTTCCATGTTTTTGTCTTGTCCAGCTTGGTCTGTATAAGGATTTGTTTAGCCAAGCTGGTATCTCTGGAGATGCAGATATACCCTCCATATTTTTAGTTAGCTGTGGAGATTTTGTATTTTCTGTGGTGGATATTTTCTAGTGTTTTAATACTGACCGCATAGTACTCTGTCCTATCTTTTCTATTTAGCTAGAAGTGCCTCCTTTGCTAAATTCTCATTTCCGTCTGTGTATGTTTTTTCCCTCTCCTCTCACAGTCAATATTTGTGGGGGGCTGCCTATCTTTTGGGGATTTTCTCTGAGGCAAGATAGTTTTCCCTTTTCTATCTCTAGGGGTAATTAGTCCTCCGGCTGTGTCGAGATGTCTAGGGAGCGCTAGGTACATTCCACGGCTACATCTAGTTGTGGTGTTAAGTTCAGGGTCTGCGGTCAGTACAGGTACCACCTTCTCCAGAGTACGTCTCATGCTGCTCTTAGGCCACCAGATCATAACAGTACAACTGGCCCACAATGAGTTAAGCGCATCTCAGAAGAAGGGAAGGAAAGTGCTGATCCATTTTTTTTTCTGTAGTCTGTTGTGTTTTTTTTTTCTTCTTCCCTCTTTACCTCTGGGTGGCTCAGGAGTTCAGCGATGATATGGATGTTCAGGGATTGGCTTCTCGTGTGGATCAACTTGCTGCTAGAGTACAGGGTATTTCCGATTATATCATTCAGACTCCGGTTTTAGAGCCAAGAATTCCTACTCCTGATTTGTTTTTTGGGGATAGGTCCAAATTTCTGAGCTTTAAAAATAACTGTAAACTGTTTTTTGCTCTGAAACCCCGTTCCTCTGGTGATCCCATCCAGCAGGTTAAAATTGTTATATCTCTGCTGCGTGGTGACCCCCAGGATTGGGCATTTGCCCTGGAACCTGGGAATCTGGCGTTGCTTAATGTAGACACCTTTTTTCAGGCGCTTGGGTTATTGTATGATGAACCTAATTCAGTGGATCATACTGAGAAGACCTTGTTGGCCCTGTCTCAGGGTCAAGAAGCGGCAGAATCATATTGCCAGAAGTTTAGAAAATGGTCTGTACTAACTAAATGGAATGAGGATGCCTTGGCGGCCATCCTCAGAAAGGGTCTTTCTGATTCCGTTAAAGATGTTATGGTGGGGTTCTCCACGCCTGCTGGTCTGAGTGATTCTATGTCTCTGGCCATTCCGATTGATCGGCACTTGCGCGAGCGCAGAGTTGTGCACACTATGGCATTGTCTTCCGAGCGGAGTCCTGAGCCTATGCAGTGTGATAGGATTGTGTCTAGAGCTGAACGACAAGGATTCAGACGTCAGAATAGGTTGTGTTTTTACTGCGGCGATTCTGCTCATGTTATTTCTGAGTGCCTTAAGCGTACCAAGAGAATCGCTAGCTCTGTTACCATCAGTACTGTACAAAATAAATTTCTGTTATCTGTGACCCTGATCTGCTCATTATCGTCTTTTTCTGTCATGGCATTTGTGGATTCAGGCGCCGCTATAAATTTAATGGACTTAGAATTTGCCAGGCGTTGTGGTTTCCCCTTGCAGCCTTTGCAGAGTCCTATTCCTTTGAGGGGTATTGATGCTACACCGTTGGCTAAAAATAAACCTCAGTTTTGGACACAGCTGACCATGTGCATGGCACCAGCCCATCAGGAAGACTGTCGTTTTCTGGTGTTGCATAATTTGCATGATGCTATTGTGCTGGGTTTCCCATGGTTACAGGTGCATAATCCGGTATTAGATTGGAAATCTATGTCTGTGACTAGTTGGGGTTGTCAGGGGGTTCATGGTGACGTTCCTCTGATGTCAATTGCCTCCTCCCCCTCTTCTGAAATTCCTGAGTTTTTGTCAGATTTCCAGGATGTATTCAATGAGCCCAAGTCCAGTTCCCTTCCACCGCATAGGGACTGTGATTGTGCTATTGACTTGATTCCAGGCTGTAAGTTCCCTAAGGGCCAACTTTTCCACCTGTCTGTGCCAGAACATACCGCCATGCGGAGTTATGTTAAGGAGTCCTTGGAGAAGGGGCATATTCGGCCATCTTCTTCACCATTGGGAGCAGGGGTTTTTTTTGTTGCCAAGAAAGATGGCTCCTTGAGACCCTGTATTGATTATTGCCTCTTGAATAAGATCACGGTCAAATTCCAATACCCTTTGCCTTTGCTTTCTGATCTGTTTGCTAGGATTAAGGGGGCTAGTTGGTTTACTAAGATTGACCTTCGAGGGGCATATAATCTTGTTCGTATTAAGCAGGGTGACGAATGGAAAACTGCATTTAATACGCCCGAAGGCCATTTTGAATACCTTGTGATGCCATTCGGACTCTCTAATGCTCCATCTGTGTTTCAGTCCTTCATGCATGATATATTTCGGAAGTATCTTGATAAATTCATGATTGTATATCTGGATGATATTTTGATTTTTTCAGATGATTGGGAGTCTCATGTGAAACAAGTCAGGATGGTATTTCAGATCCTTCGTGATAATGCCTTGTTCGTGAACGGGTCTAAGTGCCTCTTTGGAGTACAGAAGATTTCTTTTTTGGGCTTCATTTTTTCTCCCTCATCTATAGAAATGGATCCGGCTAAGGTTCAGGCCATCCATGATTGGATTCAGCCCACATCCGTGAAGAGCCTTCAGAAATTTTTGGGCTTTGCTAATTTTTATCGCCGTTTCATTGCCAACTTCTCCAGTGTGGTTAAACCCCTGACCGATTTGACGAAGAAAGGCGCTGATGTGACAAATTGGTCCTCTGCGGCTGTTTCTGCCTTTCGGGAGCTTAAACACCGATTTACTTCTGCCCCTGTGTTGCGTCAGCCGGATGTTTCTCTTCCTTTTCAGGTTGAGGTTGACACTTCTGAGATTGGGGCAGGGGCCGTTTTGTCTCAGAGGAATTCTGATGGTTCCTTGATGAAACCGTGTGCCTTCTTTTCTCGAAAGTTTTTGCCTGCCGAACGCAATTATGATGTCGGCAATCGTGAGTTGTTGGCTATGAAGTGGGCATTTGAGGAGTGGCGACATTGGCTTGAGGGGGCCAAGCACCATATTGTCGTCTTGACCGATCATAAGAATCTGATTTATCTTGAGTCTGCCAAACGGCTGAATCCTAGACAGGCCCGATGGTCCCTGTTTTTCTCCCGTTTTGATTTTGTGGTCTCGTATCTTCCAGGTTCTAAGAATGTTAAGGCTGATGCCCTCTCTAGGAGCTTTTTGCCTGATTCTCCTGGGGTCCTTGAGCCGGTCGGTATTCTGAAGGAAGGGGTGATTCTTTCTGCCATCTCCCCTGATTTACGACGGGTTCTTCAGGAATTTCAGGCTGATAAACCTGACCGCTGTCCAGTGGGGAAATTGTTTGTTCCCGACAGATGGACTAGTAAAAAGTGATTTTGGAGGTTCATTGTTCTGTGTTAGCTGGTCATCCTGGGATTTTTGGTACCAGAGATTTGGTTGGTAGGTCCTTTTGGTGGCCTTCTTTGTCACGGGATGTGCGTTCTTTTGTGCAGTCCTGTGGGACTTGTGCGCAGGCCAAGCCTTGCTGTTCCCGCGCTAGTGGGTTGCTTTTGCCTTTGCCGGTCCCTGAGAGGCCTTGGACGCATATTTCTATGGATTTTATTTCGGATCTTCCGGTTTTCCAGAGGATGTCAGTTATCTGGGTGGTTTGTGACCGGTTTTCTAAGATGGTTCATTTGGTACCTTTGCCTAATTTGCCTTCCTCTTCTGATTTGGTTCCTTTGTTTTTTCAGCATGTGGTTCGTTTGCATGGTATTCCGGAGAATATTGTGTCCGACAGAGGTTCCCAGTTTGTCTCTAGGTTTTGGCGTGCCTTTTGTACTAAGCTGGGCATTGATTTGTCTTTTTCTTCCGCATTTCATCCTCAGACAAATGGCCAAACCGAGCGAACTAATCAAACTTTGGAAACTTATTTGAGATGCTTTGTGTCTGCTAATCAGGATGATTGGGTGGCTTTCTTGCCATTGGCTGAGTTTGCCCTTAATAATCGGGCTAGTTCTGCTACATTGGTTTCACCCTTCTTTTGTAACTCTGGTTTTCATCCTCGTTTTTCTTCGGGGCAGGTTGAGCCTTCTGATTGTCCTGGGGTGGACTCTGTGGTTGACAGGTTGCAGCAAATTTGGGCTCATGTTGTTGACAATTTGGTGTTGTCTCAGGAGGGGGCTCAACGTTTTGCTAACCGTCGTCGGTGTGTTGGTTCCCGGCTTCAGGTTGGGAATTTGGTCTGGTTGTCTTCCCGTCATGTCCCTATGAAGGTTTCCTCCCCTAAGTTTAAGCCTCGGTTTATTGGCCCTTATAGGATTTCTGAGATTATCAATCCAGTGTCTTTTCGTTTGGTCCTTCCTGCCTCTTTTTCCATTCATAATGTTTTTCATAGATCTTTGTTGCGGAAATATGTGGTGTTCGTTGTTCCCTCTGTTGATCCTCCTGCCTCGGTGTTGATTGATGGGGAGTTGGAGTACGTGGTTGAGAAGATTTTGGATTCTCGTTTTTCGAGGCGGAAGCTTCAGTATCTTGTCAAATGGAAGGGTTATGGCCAGGAGGATAATTCTTGGGTTGTTGCCTCCGATATTCATGCTGATGATTTGGTTCGTTCCTTTCATTTGGCTCGTCCGGATCGGCCTGGGGGCTCTGGTGAGGGTTCGGTGACCCCTCCTCAAGGGGGGGTGCTGTTGTGAATTCTGCTCTTGGGTTCTCTCCGGTGGTTGTAAGTGGTAGCGCTGCTGTCTCTGAATCGCAGCAGTTATCAGGTGTGTTCACTTTTTGCAATTTTGACTGGGCTATTTCATCTTGCTGCACCCTTTAGTCAGTGCCAGTTGTCCATGGTTCCTGGAGGATTCACATGCCTGCCTGGTCTCTTCTGCTTTGCAGTTCATTTCAACAAAGATAAGTTCTGGCCTTGATTTTTGCTGTCCACATGCTGTGGACTTATTGTTCAGTTCTTTTCCATGTTTTTGTCTTGTCCAGCTTGGTCTGTATAAGGATTTGTTTAGCCAAGCTGGTATCTCTGGAGATGCAGATATACCCTCCATATCTTTAGTTAGCTGTGGAGATTTTGTATTTTCTGTGGTGGATATTTTCTAGTGTTTTAATACTGACCGCATAGTACTCTGTCCTATCTTTTCTATTTAGCTAGAAGTGCCTCCTTTGCTAAATTCTCATTTCCGTCTGTGTATGTTTTTTCCCTCTCCTCTCACAGTCAATATTTGTGGGGGGCTGCCTATCTTTTGGGGATTTTCTCTGAGGCAAGATAGTTTTCCCTTTTCTATCTCTAGGGGTAATTAGTCCTCCGGCTATGTCGAGATGTCTAGGGAGCGCTAGGTACATTCCACGGCTACTTCTAGTTGTGGTGTTAATTTCAGGGTCTGCGGTCAGTACAGGTACCACCTTCTCCAGAGTACGTCTCATGCTGCTTTTTGGCCACCAGATCATAACACGTGACATCCTCAGAACCGAGACAGAAGGACCCGGTACCGAGTACCCCACTGCCCTGCGCTTGGGGGCGCTCAACAAACCATTGTTGCATAAAAAGACCCAGCAAAACCATCTATGTGGGCTCCAGACCTAAGTTAACTGCTTCATAGGTATGTACTGTATAAAGCAGTTAGCTCATGTTGCAAAATCCAGGCATCAGGCCAGGTCTTCCAATGCAACAACGGCCCATGTTACAAGGATGTGTGAAAACAGCCTTACTTGTCGGTTGGACATAAGAATGTCTCCTACTGCAACCTTTCTATTCTCCATTACCACCTAATGCAGAGATGTATCTAGGTTTTCTGGCATCCAAAGCAAGAATTCAGTTGGCGCCCCCCAAGCACATATGCGATTTGCACACTTAGTCATGTACCGACAAGCTGCTCTTCCTAATTCTCTCAATGCTCAGTGAGAAACTAAGAGAAGCAGGAAGAGAAGCTCGTTGTTACAGGACAATAATTATGAAAATCACATATAAGTGATGTGGCCATGTGATGACTGATGTAACCTGAGAACAGAGCTGAATCCTTACAGTGAGTATGTTACACATTGTTAGGAATGACAGCAGGGTTTCATTTTATCATTAAAGGGCTTGTTCAGGTTTGATATGAAAGTCTGCAGTCACTCTCTGTGAATGCAAGCTTCTGAATTATCACAGCGCATACACTGCACACTTTTAGGATTCTCCCTTTTCCAGTGGCAAGAGTGGACAGTCAGGTCAGCACAAGTATGCGATTTGTATACTTCTGGCAACATTCCAACCAGACCTGTTCGGTATCGCTCAGTTCATTTTCAATTAGCGAAGCCACACATGTCTAGTCAGCATGTATAGAAATCACACATTAAATATCCAATTCACACACCAAATCTCCCCCCACACATTAAATACCCCTGTCCCCACACCAAATCTTCCCACACACATTAAATACCCCCATCTCCACACTAAATTTTCCTACACACATTAAATAACCCTATCCCCACACCAAATCTTCCTACACACATTAAATACCCCCATCCCCACACCAAATCTTCCTACAAACATTAAATACCCCATCACCACTCCAAAAGTCCCCATACACATTAAATACCCCCACAGCAAATCTTTACACACACCTTAAATACCCCTATCACCACACAATACCCCTATCCCCACATCAAATCGTCCCACACACATTAAATACCCCATCCCCACACCAAATCTTCCCATGCATATCAAATACCCCCATTCCCACACCAAACCTCCCAACACACATTAAATACCCCCATCCCCACACCAAACCTCCCAGCACACATTAAATACCCCCATCCTGACACCAAATCCTCCCACACACATGAAATACTCCCATCCCCACGGGAAATCTTCCCACACACATTAGATACCCCCATCCCCACACCAAATCTCCCTCCATGCACTTAATCTTCGGTGTCTTCAGTTCCACTGGAGCACTTACCACCAGTGTGCACCACTGCCATGCCGGCGAGTGACGTCAGCAGCGTGATCACATGACCTGATGACGCTGCTGGCGTCACTCTGACCCGGCGGTCAGAGCTTCAATAGTACTCACATCTGTAAGATGCGAGTACAGTTGATCTCTGGGAGCCGGCATGCTGCAGTTTCTCTGAGCCGGCTTGTCAGCTTGACAGCCAGCTCAGAGAACGCCTAACTCCCAGTCCAGGGGAGACAGAATGCCACCACCAGGGGAGACACTTCAGACTGCCGCATTAGGATGTCTGACTGCGCCCCCTGCCAGCTGCACCCGGGGCACATGTCCGGCTTCCCCCCTACATATACCTTTGACCTTGCATTATACATCACAGTGTCATTACTGGTCTCAATGGTTTATTCCGACCAACATTCCCAATTAATCATATTTTAATAGTTGTTGTCCAATTCACATAAGTGTAAAGGGATTGCACCCAGAAAACATTATAACGGAACCATTGGACTTAGCTTAGCAAGAACTGACAACCTTTTTGCCTTATTAGCCTGGGATCCTAATGGTAGTAAGTCCTAATAGAGGAGCTATACCAGGCTGTCATACAGGTGACCGATACGTCTACAGTAAAGAAAGAGAGTTGGCCAGGATTTCCATTGTTAGTCTGGATTTGTAGTCACAATTCAAGTTCAAGCTGGTAATTAGTGTTGAGCATTCCGATACCGCAAGTATCGGGTATCGGCCGATACTTGCGGGTATCCGAATTCCGATACCGAGATCCGATACTTTTGTGGTATCGGGTATCGGTATCGAAACAACATTAATGTGTAAAATAAAGAATTAAAATAAAAAATATTGCTATACTCACCTCTCCGACGCAGCCTGGACCTCACCGAGGGAACCGGCAGCGTTCTGTGCTTAAAATGCGCGCGTTTCCTTCCTTCCGTGACGTCACGGCTTGTGATTGGTCGCGTGCCGCCCATGTGGCCGTGACGCGACCAATCACAGCAAGCCGTGATGTAATTTTCAGGTCCTGGATGCCTAATTCTAGGCATTCAGGATTTTAAAATTACGTTCCGGCTTGTGATTGGTCGCATCGCGGTCACATGGGCGACGCGACCAATCACAAGCCGTGACGTCACGGGAGGCAGGAAACGTGCGCATTTTAAAATTACGTCACGGCTTGTGATTGGTTGCGTGCCGCCCATGTGACCGCGACGCAACCAATCACAGCAAGCCGTGACGTAATTTCAGGTCCTGATGCCTATTTCTGCATTCAGGACCTGAAATTACGTCACGGCTTGCTGTGATTGGTCGCGTCGCGGTCACATGGGTGGCACGCAACCAATCACAAGCCGTGACGTCACGGAAGGAAGGAAACGCGCGCATTTTAAGCACAGAACGCTGCCGGTTCCCTCGGTGAGGCCCAGGCTGCGTCGGAGAGGTGAGTATAGCAATATTTTTTATTTTAATTCTTTATTTTACACATTAATATGGATCCCAGGGCCTGAAGGAGAGTTTCCTCTCCTTCAGACCCTGGGAACCATCAGGAATACCGTCCGATACTTGAGTCCCATTGACTTGTATTGGTATCGGGTATCGGTATCGGATTATATCCGATACTTTGCCGGTAACGGCCGATACTTTCCGATACCGATACTTTCAAGTATCGGACGGTATCGCTCAACACTACTGGTAATCCCTAAATGTAAACAGGAAGTATATAGAAATATAAAAATATAAAACCAAGCAACTGGACAAAAAAACAACAATATTTACAACAGGAAAAACGTGTTACTGTATTAACACCATCAGCAGAATAAGCAAGAATAAAAGTAATAATTATCTGTTATTTTTGGATTTTCCATCAATAAGTATTAAATGGGTATTAATTGAACTACAAATCTTTTAATAAATTACAAAAAAAATAAATAGAAGAAAATAGGTCACATTGTGTTTAGCAAAAAACACAGGTGGTAACAATGTTTACCTTGATCCCCTTCAATTTTAATGTGTAGGACAGATTTTGGGGGACTTAGCTTAATTAGTAAGTAAAAGATAAAAGTTTGGTTTCTGGGGGAGGGCTCCTGCTGAAGACAGTTGCCTTACAGCCAGACTTTGATCCGATCAAAGATTTGTATAATGAAAGGGCATTGGATGATGTCCCCAGACTCATATAGAAGAAATGTTTATTATTTTTACAGGTTACAATCTTGAGCATTGGTTTCAATAAGAGGATGGGAGAGAAAAAACTTAAAGGGGGTTATTTTGGTTAAAAATGTTTTGTAGCCACCTAAATTGTTGTGTTTTTTGAACATGTTTTTTGTGAAAAAGTACCTTTTTCTAAGTGTAATCTGTCAGCAGGTTTTTGTACCCCAAACTAATGTCATTTATGGTAAGTCGCTGTAATACTGAATAAACCAATACCTTCATATAATCAATCATTGTTTCTGTATCAAAGAAATTCCTTGTCCAACTTTTATGTTAATGATCTGCAAGTGCATGGAGCTTGGCTTTGCACTTACCGCTCTCCAGCCTCTCTCCTTCTTTCCAAGCCTGCTGCTGACCTCCTGTCACAGACTGACAAGTCATTTGTCTCTGTGACTTGCTCCGCCACCAACATTTTGAACAAGCACAGTAATTCCCCCAGCGCATGTCCTGAGGATGTTGTGAGGACTGCACTATCAATCTTTGGAGGGCTGCCACTTTCGCGAGATCTTGCCAGTCAGTGATGAGAGGTCAGCAGCAGGCGGGGAAGGGGAAAAAGAGGTCAGAAAGCTGTAAATTCAGAGCTAAGCCCAATGAACTTGGATGTCATTAGCATAAAAATTGGACAAGGGATTTCTCTGAATCGGAAACATGGATTGCTGAAACAAATGTATTGATTTATTAAATATCATTGCAACTTCACATAGATGAGATCGGTTTGGGGTACAAAAACCAGGTTCCCTTTAATCTTGACAGGTTCACTTTAATCTTGTCACCATTTTTTCTGCGCCGCTGCAGGATCTTTTTGATTACCAAAACGCCTAGTGCTTGTTTGTTGATCAGAAAAAAAAACAATGACAGTTTCTCAGCCTCCGTCCTCACCGGCAGGGATCCCTCCTCTGCAGACACAATGCATGTCCACCACTACGGAATATAGAAGGTGGACATACTGAAAGGACAGAAGATAAAGCGCAAAGGAAACTATAAGAATAAAGTAGAATATCTTACCATAGAACATTTTTAATTGGTTGTAAAATTATAAAATATACAAGTTGGTGTTTTGACATCTAAAAACTAAATTTACAACAATACCCCTAGAAAGAGGTAAATTGCTTTGTATTTATCTTTTTGTATTTTATACAACTTCCCAAAGTCACTATACATTTATATACTCATTTTAAAGCAACTATAAATTTAGTATGACAAGCTGTGGGCGCATGCAGAATAAACATGCAGCGTGGGCACAACAATGAGGGAAATTAATTTATGTACTCAGTGATAAGATGATATCGAAATAAAAAGTGCCGTTTGCAATATTACTTCTATTAACTGCTCTACTGATTTGGAGAATTAAGAAGAAAACATCATCAGTATATCAAAAGTTATGTACCAATGTGGTATTGTAAATCAAATGTTGCACCCGCGTGCCCTGTCTTCTTTATTAACCCTATGTTTCGTCTCATCACTTTTCCATTGGTCACATTTCCTATATTATTTTACTTTGATTATTATGCAATTAATTGATCATTTGGTGAAAATATAAAATTATTAAAATAACTTTACCACATTAAATAAAAGTAGCAGGGAGAAAATTGATTCTTTCATTCTCCTTCCGAGCATTTACATGTAACTATACAGGTTAAAATTCATCACTGCTCCCATTTTTGGCCTTCATTTATGGCATTCCTGTGATGCATTTTTTTAAAACTTTTAAAACTTTTCAACTATAGATTTATAATATCATAAAAATGGTAACTTTATAAATATAATTTGAATTTTAATTCAAATTATATTTTGCAAGTTACCATTTTTATGATATTATAAATCTATAGTTAAAAAGTTTTAAAAGTAAAAAAAAATATTAATATATTATATTTTATAAATATAAAAGTGTTGTCTTCACAAATACCCATGACAGAGAATGATCAGTGAATCAGGAAAGTTGATAAGTTACTACAGGATAAGTGATAGAACATCATTTTTCCACATAGCCAGTTGAATTAATAAAAAGGGCCCTAATTGTAACCCATTAACTCAAAACACTTCAATGGACCCAGTGGGTCACATCGCGTAGCAAGCCTGGTGTTGACTTATTCAGCCCCTATAGAGTGATCAGTCTTTCAATGCAAAGGTCTAGGGTTGCGTCCACAGAGTAGCTGCTGGCCGGAGTAGCAAGTTGAAAGAAAAATATTAATTAAACAAACTGGAGAGATAGGAGCAATAACCAAAGTCAGATCCAATAGCAAAGTCAAGCTCAAATCCAGAACGTCTGGCATTCCAGGTGTCAAATACAGAAGAGCAAGAGAGTCAGTGTGCCATAAAAAATATGGCTATTTGAAAAAGCAGAAGAAAAAATGAAAGTGCAAGAAAAGAAAATTTGTTGTGTCATTAAAGGGTTTATCAACAAATATCTGTCCTACATTCCTAATTATTATACATTCCATGTTATCTATTCACACTACTCCTATTTCATAATTAATTGATATTTTTTCAAAATTATTATTTTGCAAGTAAAGTTACTCGTTTCTAAATTTAGTGGTATTGTCTGAATTTCGGTATAATTCATTAATATGTGAGAGCACAAATGTCGAATATATCGCCTTTCCACAAATCTAAGCCTGATAATATTCATAAGGAGGATCCAGGCTTAAAAGATTATTAATAGTAAGTGATGTGATTATCAGATTCTTTGGGGTGAAATGAGCAAGGAGAGTGACATTAGGAAAAATGAACACATCCTAAACAACACACGTGCAGAACATAGTTCCTTATTATATATGATACTACTATGATATAAACTTGGAAATAGAGCTGCTTAAAGCGTATAAAGAAAAGAAGAAAAACGTACACTTTTCAATCCAATTCTTGTCATATGGATGCAAACAGTACAGCGTACCTGCTATATAAACTCTAGGGATGAAGATGAAGTGCTGCAGATTTATTTTCTCCTTTTGCATGTACAATATCGCACAAAAGTGAGTACACCCTTTACATTTTCGTAAATATTTTGTTATAACTTTTTATGGGACAGCACTAAAGATCTGACACTTTGTTCCAATGTAAAGTAGTCAGTGTACAGCTTGTATAACAGGATAAATGTGGTGCCCTCTAAATAACAACACACAGCCATTAATGTCTAAACCACTGACAACTAAAGTGAGTACACCCCTAATGGAAATTGGCCAAATTGTGCCCAATTAGCCATTTTCCCTCCCTTGTGTCATGTGACTCATTAGTGTTACAAGGTGTCAGGTGTGAATGAGGAGCAGGTGTGTTACATTTGGTGTTCTCGCTCTTACACTCTCATACTGGTCACTGGAAGTTCAACATGGCTCCTCATGGCAAAGAACTCTCTGAGGAACTGAAGAAAAGAATTGTTGCTCTACGTAAAGATGGCCGAGACTATAAAAAGATTGCCGACACCCTGACATTGAGCTGCAGCACAGTGGCCAAGATCATACAACAGCTTAATAAGACAGGTTCCACTCAGAACTGGCCTCGCCATGATCGACCAAAGAAGTTGAGTGCATGTGCTCAGCGTCAGAGGATATTTTTTTAAAAATAGACATATGACTCGAGTACTGCCAGCATTGCTGCAGAAGTTACAGGGGTGGTGGTCAGCCTCCAAGTGTTCAGACCATACGCCGTACACTGCATCAAATTGGTCTGCATGGTTGTTGTCCCAGAAGGAGTTTCTTCTAAAGAGTATGCATAAGAAAGCCCACAAACAGCTTGCTGAAGACAAGACTAAGCACATGGGCTTCTGAAACCATGTCCTGTGGTCTGATGAGATCTAAATAAACTTATTTGGTTCAGATGTGGTCAAATGTGTATGGCGCCAGCCAGGTGAGGAGCACAAAGACAAGTGTGTCTTGTCTACAGTCAAGCATGGTGGTGGGAGTGTCTCAGACCGAGGTTCATCAGGAACCACACTATCTGGAGGGGACCTGCCCTATGTGCTGATGACTAATGCTATGGATATCTAATATCATGGAGCTAAGTAGCAGTCATTAATAATCTTTAATAATAATAATCTTTATTTTTATATAGCGCTAACATATTCCGCAGCGCTTTTCAGGTTGCACAGTCATTGCACAGTCCTTAATGAGACGTGTATATACTCCTGATGAACCTTGGTCTGAGAGGGGAAACGCGTTGAGTTCTGTTTATATATACATATATTGTGGCATATTGGGCTATGACACTTTGGGCATGTTTAATGCATGGTTGATAATTGATATGGAGCATTGCCTCTAGAGAATTGCATTTGGCTGGGTCGCCTTTGGGGTGGGGGGCTTTATGTATGAATTGCTAATAGTGCCCTCATTATGGGTTCTCTTAAGAATTATCACAATATTGCACTTTAAAGTGATATTTATAACTTTAACAATCAGAAGCCCAATCTTTGTTGCCACTGTGGGCCTTTTTTGGCTACCTTTCCCTGCACTATAGCACCTTTTACATCCCTTTGTTAGGGTCAGCCTTGAGATAGCCGTCGAGGAGTGGGGGCGCCACATGTCGTGATTATTTTAGGGTGCCAACCCCGGCTGTGAGGCTGGGTCTGGATATAGGGTCATTGTTACCTTCCTTGGCCCCTAGCATTCTACACTTACCACATGTAATACATGGCTATTTCTATCCCTTTCTTTTCCACCCTCTCTCCCATAAGGACTTTAAGAATAGAAGGGACAGCCCATGGTGAGCGGGGTCGCCACAGTGCAGGTTGTAGGATGCCAACCTCCGCTGTCAGGTAGCGTGACAGTGAGTATCAGGCTACAGGGCCAGGCACCTCCTAAGGCCTTTCCTATCAGGTTTTTCATTAAGTTTTCTTGTTTTGTTGATAGGTTTGTGTGCACCAGTCTTTTATATAAATTATGAATAAAAGATAATTTTTAAATATTGTTTTTTTTCTGTGAATACGCATCTTAAATGAAACCTACAAAAAATGTGAAGTTTCTGTCATCCTAGGAAAACCCTATCACAAATGTCTCTCAGTTTCAGACTCTAAATGAGCAGCAGCATATATGTGTGCCGCACCATCTATCCAGACTCCTCACTGCACAAGACCCACGTTCTAGTGACTGGTGAGAGCCCACTGCTGGAAAAAAAACACTTCAATTTAAAACCTCTATCTATAATGAAATAATGATAAATGGAAATTTAGTTTTACATTCATGTCATGGTATTCCTTGCGGAGAGTGACATGTCAAGCCTGCCATGTCAAGATGAGGAGACTTTTAAGCCTTGCAATGCTCCCCTGGGAAATTAAACATGCAAATTGTCTCTTCAGAAAGGAAGAAGGCTATAACTGTAGTGCAACCTGTTGGAAATAGCAATCCTAAAAGTCTCTATCACCCAGTCTCTCACCCAGCCAAACCAGATTTCAAACTTTTCACTGATGAGGGGCAGTACTCCGAAACACAGTGTCTGCAAATTGAGATTGTGCTTTGGCTTTTATCCTAAGTCATGTGACAAGGCTCATTTTAGAGTCGATATTGACTGTGATTTTTGAAATCCTAAATAAAAGGTATTTCATTTAAATTACCCGTCCTCACTAACGCCACTGGCAGCGCGCCAACATGACCTCATATGTTTTATCTCTCCCGGTTCAATTGTAATATGGATATGGCCCTGTGCTGCACCTCACTGCCTCTATTCCAAGTGCTACATCCCGCATCATTGGATTATGTAGCGATTTCAGTGCCACTATCCTCAACAATTTTTTTGGTTCCCTTTAAGTGAACTCATAAAACAAGACAAAAATACTGAAGTCCCTATTTCATCCATATGATCGGAGGTACAATTAGACATTACCATATTCAGACCATACCTCTGGATGTTATAAAGATCCAATATTCATGCCTTATGAAACATACACTAGATTCCATTCTGCATCTCTCCATGTTAGAACGAGGAGTGTGTCCGCGTAACTAATGTACCACGGCAATTTCTGAATAAATTCAGAAAAGTGGAGAATTCTAATAAAATGAATAGATTAGGGGTTAAAAATAAAAGATACTTTTTATTGCATTAAAAATAATCCAAGAATCACAAGTGCATAAGTTTTTCTCTCTTCTACATGTGGAAAGAGCATAATTGTATTTGGCTTATTATGCCGTATATCACATATTCAGTGCCTTGATATGGTTTGAAAGGTGAACAGATGGCATTTTATTTTTAGCTCACATTAACACAGACCATCGAATGCTCACTTGACTGATATACTATAGTAATATACTGAAACAAAAAGCAGATTTCCGACTGTGGCTTGCAATATTGTGTAGTGTTGTAATGATTTAATACAACAAGGTTATGTCCTCTCGGAACCCTACAGTGTCCGATGTATTGTAACTGTTATTTTGTCTTAAATAACACCAACACAAGAAAACAGAAATAAAAATGTTTCACATTCACATTAAACTTCTTTATTCCTTTTTATGTTCTCTTTTTATCTAAATAGGTTATAAATTCTACTTCTAACACATCTTCATACTGGTAGAAACTTTGTCCCCTACATACAGTATGAGGTCCCCTACACACATTATGGTGTTCCCACAGCCACCCCACTACACAGTATGATGCCCTTTGCAGATAGTATGATGTTCCTACCCAATACATTCCCCCACACAGTATGATACCCCAGCAATACATTTCTCTACACTAAGCATGATTTCCCCACACACAGTATAATACCCCAGCAATAAATTCCCTACACAAGGTATGATTCCCCCACACACAGTATCATGCCTCCCACAATAACCCCTACAGCACAGTATGAGTCTTCCAGTACCCTAACACAGTATGATGTTCCCACAGTCCCTTCCCCATCACACATACACAGTTCATTGCCCCCCACACAGTATTATGGCCCCACACAAGCATTATGCAGCACCCCAGGTGACCGGCTGCTGCAGTGATGTTGCCTTCCATTCAGGAAGGGAAATATCATGCTTGGAGGCAATGGAATTGCTCTTCACTAGGTAAGGCACTCTCATGCAACACATGCAACACATTCCAAGTCCAGGCCAGGAGGGGGAGCTCAGGACCCGGATTCAGGGGAGCTTCCCTAAGCTATATGTATCCTGACCTGGAGGAGGAGATAGAACAGTTGGAGAGAGACACAGAAGGAGAAGGAAGTCTGAGAGCAGACAGAGAGGCCTGGCAGCCACAAGGGAGCTGCAGCCTCTGGGAAAGGAGAAACAACCTGGAGGATTGTATGTGGAGGAGCCGGAAGGGAAGGAGCAAAGGAGAGGAACAGGGCTCAGAGGGGAACTGTGACCGGGCACCCTCAGAGCCGAAGTGCAGTGCCAGGAACCGGGAGCCCGAGGCTTTTGTTGGAGTCTAGGACACAGAGCAGAACCGAAGGGCACAAAACTACACGTTAACTGCCCGCACCATGCCTGAGACGCAGTAGCAACTAAGGAGCCCGGGGCATGATAGAGTCCCTGTAAAAAGGCTCAAGCTGCCTGTCATGCAGGTACCTGTCTCAAGACAGGGGGAATAGAGGACTCTGCAGGAAGCTTCAGGCAGTATGGACCTCACATCTTGCAAGGGCAAGATGGAAAGGCTCACGGACCTCTACTGGGACAAGGGAACCCTCGATTGCCTCTGAGCCGGCCGGACCACCTTCACCTGTGCCTAGTACCCTGGACAGTGGCCTGCCAACTGCAGTAAACCAGGTAAAGACTTACAACTTATTCATCGGCATATACCATCATCTTGGCCACACACCATAGGACCCCTGGGGACCCCGCTTCACCTTTGGGAAGTGTAACACCCACACTGCCACAACATCCCCCAGAAGATCCATTTCAAAGCAGCGTCGGTCCCACTACTGACCGAACACTACAGGCGGCATCACGACAGACTTATAAACATTTTCCCCTTTAAAGACCGTTCCCCTTTAACGTTGAGCCCCAGGGCCACGGACCGAGTCACAGGCACCGTGACATCCCCCCCTGCAGACCGGACCTGGTACCGAGTACCCCACTGCCCTGGCCGAGCGACTCAATTACATCAGCCTTTGCTGATGATATATTATATAGGAAAAGGAGGAGGAGATCCAGCACAACCATCCAATGATAAAATATAAATTTATTTAGGAACCATTAAAAAAAATGTTTTTACTGCACTTGAGTAAGTACTATTGTTCTTCTGAATATTAGTAATATTAGTCCACTTTTTTCACAACAACAATAGTACTTACTCAGGCGCAGTAAAACATTTCACCAAAACGAATTTTACATTCTATGGTGTAGAGAAGGTATTGTGTCTGCCCAGGGAAGACAACTGGCAGAAACAACTCGCCCTGCGGGAAGAATACTGGATCTTGGGTTCAAACACTAGGTTTCCTTATGGAATGAATGACAAAAATGATTTACTTTACATGAATGTTTATTTCTTAATTAAAGGGAATCTTTCACCCCCAAAATCGAAGGTGAGCTAAGCTCACCAGCATCAGTGGCTTATCTACAGCATTCTGGAATGCTGTAGATAAGCCCCTGATGTATCCTAAAAGATGAGAAAAAGAGGTTAGATTATACTAACCCAGGGGCGGTCCCGGTCCGGCACCTCCTATCTTCATCAGATGACGTCCTCTTCTTGTCTTCACGCTGCAGCTCCGGCGCAGGTGTACTTTGTCTGTCCTGTTGAGGGCAAAAGTACTGCAGTGCGCAGGCGTTGGGCCTCTCTGACCTTTCCCGGCGCCTGCGCACTGCAGTACTTTGCTCTGCCCTCAAAAAGGCAGACAAAGTATGCCGGAGCCGGACCTGCAGCATGAAGACAAGAAGAGGATGTCATCATAAGAAGATGGGAGGCCCCGGACCGGGACCGCCCCTGGGTGAGTATAATCTAACCTCTTTTTCTCATCTTTCAGGATACATCAGGGGCTTATCTACAGTATTCCAGAATGCTGTAGATAAGCCCCTGATGCTGGTGGGCTTACCTCACCTTCGATTTTGGGGGTGACAGGTTCCCTTTAATAGACATTTATTAGTATACTATTTCTCAAAATAATTATAAGTATGTATTTGTCTTATGGATAGCATCACCATTGTCTGTGGTTCAATCAAATATGTTAAATCGTTGCAGCACAAAGCTTTTGTTTTTCCAATGTTATTATGTTTCCATGCATATGATTGGTATATGCTTACTTAACTAGTTCTCCCGTGATTCTATTTCATATCCTATGACTAAGGGCGCATGTGTGCACCAGAAATGCGTCAAGTTTTAATATCAAATAATGCCCATGAAGATGAATGGCATTGCTTCTTTGAGAGAGCATATAATATTTTCTAACATCATACTACTATTTTAAACTGGTTTTCTTGGTTTTAAACCCCAATTGTCCAAAGCAGTGGTCCCCAACTTTCCTTACCTTGAAAGCCACGTTCAGCTCTGAGAGAGGGTTGTGAGCCACATCCAGACCCCAAACTAGTGGCATTCAGTACCTGTCCACCGCACAGTAGTAACACCCAAAGCCCTCATTACAGGTTTAATGACAGCCAAAACTGTGTCAGTGAAAGCACACTTAGACAATATACTGATACACTGGGATTCCAACCTTACCCCCATTCAGTGTTCTCACATCAAGAACACATACCACTTTATATATCACTAAACCCCCCCAAGGCCAGTATATTCACATCCAAATCTGCTCTTCTGTGCAGGGCTTCTCACAAAAGTCACCATCTGGAGACCTTCTCTTCATTACTTTTTGCTAAGACATCTAGATGGCAGACACTCGTGAGTCACACATCTGGGGCCCGTAAACCACATGTCGAACCACAGGTTGGGTTTCCCTGATCTAAAGGCTTGATCTGTATGTAAAGAGCTAAATCTTCATTACTTACCCACTGCAGCTCTAGCGCCACCTCTCTGGGGGTACTCCAGGTTTTGCAGACATTTATACAACATGTGATCTCTGCAGCCAATCACTGGTCTCTGCATTAGAAAATTGCATTATAATCAATTCTTCAAATAAATATAATAATTAATAGTACAGTATTACCTCCACAATTTAGGAATAATTTCTATAAAGTCTGTAGGACTTGAGGAGTTGTCCAACTATTAAAACTAGATACTATGATACAGTGGCATGTGAATGTTTGGGCTTCCCTGGTCAAAATGACTGTTATTGTGAACAGTTAAGCAAGTTGAAGATGAAATGAGCTCTAAAAGGGCTAAATTTAAAGATGACACATTTCCTTTGTATTTTAGGAAAAAAAAATATATTGTTTTTTTTTACATTTTTTTGCAAGCATTACTGCTTCTAAATGCTTTTTGCAGCCAGCCAAGAGTCCTTAAATTCTTGTTTGATGGATTTTCATCCATTCTTTCTTGGAAAATCTTTGTCAAAGAGTTAAATTTTAACCTCATTGGTTCACAGGATTTGTTTCCAAAATGCATCAGGCTTGTTTAGATGTTCTTTTGCATATTTCTGATGCTGCATTTTATGGTGAGGAGGCAGGAGAGGTTTTTTTCTGATGACTCTTCCAAGAAGGCCATTTTTGTGCAGGTGTCTCTGAACAGTAGAACAATGTACCACAAATGGGGGTTCTGATTTGCCTCTCTAACAATTCTATGAGCAACTGTCATTGAAATTTAGCTTCATCTTCCAGACCTTCTCTTGACCTCCACTGTTGTGCCATTTTTTATTTACATTTCGAACTGAGTAAAGGGCAGCTTGAAAATGCTTTGCTCTCTTCTTATAGCCTTGTCCTTCTTTGTGGGCCTCCATCATTTTCATCTTCAGACTACTAGGCAGCTGCTTAGAAGAACTGATGGCTGCTATTTTTGGCACAAGGTTAGAGGAGGCTGGGTTTTTTATAAAGCTGGGAAATTTGCATCACTCAGCCTTTCCTAATGATGATAGTGAATAAGCCATAACCCTAGCAGGCTAATTCAAAGTTATTTGAGCACACAAATCTCCAAGGGTGCCCAAACTTTAGCATCATCCCATTTTCCTTTTTGTAATTTTTAAAATGTGAAAAATGCCAGAATATGCACATATATATTGTTTTGCCTCAAATACAAGGGAGAAATGTCTACTTTAGCCTGTTTTAGAGATCTTTTCATGCAAAAATATACAAATATACAAGTGCTTCTAACAAAATTAGAATATCATCAAAAAGTTAATTTATTTCAGTTCTTCAATACAAAAAGTGAAACTCACATATTATATAGACTCATTACAAACAGAGGGATCTATTTCAGGTGTTTATTTCTGATAATGTTGATGATTATGGCTTATCTGTGGAGGAAGTTTGATGATATGGGGCTGTTTCACAGCCAAAAGCATTGGATACTTTACCAGGATCAATGGTGGTCTCAGTGCTGAGCTATATGTGAGTATCCTATAAGATGAGTTGATTCGTACACTCGAGTACTATGGGTATGAAAAGGACGACATAGTGATCCAGCAGGACAATGACCCAAAGCATACATCGAGATTGGCTAAGAAATGGTTCAATGAAAATGAAATAGAGGTCCTGGATTGGCCCCCACAGTCCCCAGATCTCAACCCAATTGAATATGTGTGGGTAGAGTTGAAGAAAAAGTTGTACACATACCCAAGTGAGTCGACCAGTATGTACTAACTTTGGGAACGTTTAGAAGAGACTGGAGATCAGATTTTGGTTGATACACGCTTGAATCTGATCGAGAGCATGGCCAGAAGGATTCATGCAGTGCTGAAAGCCAAAGGTGGTTTGAGGAAAACGAGAGCCTGGGGGATAAGGATATCCCACCGCCGTCACCGATCTGTGACGGAGCTTATACAGTTACAGCTCTTGGGTGCCCCCTTACCCTCAGGTCAGTCAGGGAACTGCACCTAGGATAACTAGTGCCCGAAGAGGCTGCCCTTTTACATACTGGTTATCGAGGCACTCTGCAGTGAGGGTAGTATATATATCACAAGTCCCGGGCCAGGAATATATATATAAACCTCCAGTGTGTCACTGCTAGAATCCCCCAATAACACCAGAATGGTATGCTGCCACCAGTTCCTAGTTAAATATTAGCCCTGTCCATTATCAGGCTTATATCGGGTCAGAAACCAACCCCAGGTAGCGTATAAGTACTAGCCGGACTCACGGACATGGGAAATCAGGTTTTGAGATAAAAGAGCAGCCCAAAACAAATTGATATTTTAATTGCAAAAAAGGCGCACTAGATAATACAAATATATACAGAGTAATATACAAATATTACAGCCAGGAGTACAGATAAAGGTAGGGTACAGGTATGGCATTGCAGTTAACTGTATGTATCACGTTACTGTTTCTTATAGATTGTGGATGAAGGTAAGCTCTCAAATTGACAGGTTCTTTCTTAGTTTCTGGTCCGTCTCCATACGTGACGTGGCATGGCTTCCATGGCAGAACAATGACACTGGCTAAATGTGTGTAGCTAGCTTTTAACCCCTAGCTCGCCCTTCCCATATTTACCACCGCCCCGCTGGGTTGGACTGAACTTTCCTCCCTTGACCTCCTAGCTAAAATAATTCCCAATATCTAGGATGGGTCATAACTTCCTAGTGGGAGGTCCAAATTGGACGACCGATGTCTCAACGGGTTTTTGGGAGCTGGACTGATATGGAGAGTCCAAACTTGGGTCAGCTAAGTATTTCTGGAGAGCCTGTCTCGATAGCTTGGTATCCGGGACAGCTAGAGAAAGATGAGACACAGGGGTGTGTGTGGAGGGCTCCCCGGATTTTGGTGGTATATTGGACATAACCCTGAGATGCATGGTACTCGCATCATTCATCTCTAGGTGTCGGTGCCCAAGTGTCTACACTTTCCCTTGATAGTTGATTGATGTTGGCCACCTTGCACAAAAGACAGCAGGGGGTCCCAGCTCTGTTCCTCCTCACCTTAAATAACATGTGGCCTCTATTTTGCTGGCCATATGGCATGTTCCTGTTCTTTTGGGAAGTTGTGTACTTATCCCAAGGGTGGCGGCCACAAGTCAAGGGTTAAGAGAGATCTCTGGATAATCTTTTGGGCCTGAATTAATAAATCCAATATGGAGTCTCCCAATTTAGATTTTTAGGAGCAAAACAGTAAAAATGCAGTGACATGACAATAATATGCATAACTAATCATATGCTAAATAATTGCAAGTCAAATTTATGTATGAGATAGCCAAGCTGATTGTCTTTAAAATGATGGTAGTCTCAGGTTCGAAGCAGTAGTGGATGATGAGATATGGAGCCTAAAAATCAAAAGTTGAAAACATTGTTACCCTTTTGCAAGTCAGTGTAAATTAAAATAAAAAAGGCAGGGGTAAGTTTTGGTGATATGTGGGTGATATGATAAGAGGTAAGCAAGAGCATCTCACCCTTTCAGGCTGGAAAAAAAAAAGAATGGAACTAATGGCATATATAATGTATAATTTTTAGGTGTGTGAACCATGGCTGTTTTGTACTCTTTAGTATATTTCTTACTGTCCCCTCTCTTTGATTTTTGTCTTACTTAACACCATCATACGGTTGTTTTTAATTTAGCAGGATACTGCAAGCGGGGTAGCGCCTATTTTACTCTCAACTTTATGTCTGACATCATGATGAAGGTGATTTTTTTAGCTCATTTAATTGGGTGTTGGCGCTGTGTGGCAACAATTGCTGCTGTGCCTGGGGGGTAATATGACCTGGAGCGTGGGGGCTTTGCCTTGCAGCATGGGTGTTGTAGGGTTTCTCGGTCGCTCTCCCTCCTGATGCGTTATCACTTTGCTTCTGGTCGCTTCACCTTTAAGAATCAGGATGTAGCAGTGAGCTTCATACACTGTGACCAGAATGTTAACTGAACACCTCATATTCAGTTTTTTAATATTTTGCTTAGATGTAATAGATGAATGTATGAGTTTTGGATTTGCAGCCCATGTCTTTTTTCTACAGCTTACAAATGCTGGATTAAGTGCTCTTAGTTTTCTTTTCTCCTCAGTTCTTCTGCAACCTACGTAATGTTGAAGAACCTTTATGTGGCGCCCCTGAGGGTCCAGTCGCCACAGAGGTACTGCATCTCAGCCAGAGGTGTGGTGCCCCAACTCTCTGGTAAGGAGGGGACACTTCACAGAACCCAAACACTTGCACCCATCAGTAGACCACCCCAGGTCATAGAGGGATTAGGTAGAAGGTGTGGGTGGAGAGTGAGGAGTTGTCAGGGGAGACAGGAGGGAGGAGTCAAAGAGTTGATGAGGAGAAGTGGAGCAGAGCAGACGTGTGGGTGTGAAGCTCCTAACAGTCTGAGGAGAGAGAGAAAGGAAAGAAGCTCCCAGAAGGAACAAAGGGGTCCTAGGGGCAAGGGAAGTGTGGAAACCACCCGTGGGGCCCGTATCCACACTGACCATCACCAGGTGGAGGGACAAGGTTACAGTAGGGGAACCGGCCCCTGATCTAGTGAGGAACTACAAGTCCCAGCTAGGAACCCGGAGGCTATCATATCTGCAAGTGTGACAGCCACAAACACATCTATTCGCCGAAAAGGTGGACACAGAGGGTAAAGGGGACAGAGAGTACATCTCCCGACAGGACCCGTGACCACTGGCTTGGGATACTGGGTGTGAAGCGCAGGGCAGGAGAGGTGAGAGCCAGCGCAGTGAGACAGCCAGGAAAGGCACATACAAAGGGGGTTCTGGACAAGTGCTCCAAGCTATCGGAGAGTTTGCTGGATCACTGACCTGGAGGATACAGCACCCCGGCTGGGGAATAGCATCCGAACAGTGAGTAAAAGTGTGGAAACTGCACCCTGCTGTGTCCTCTCAATTCTTTCCTGCATCACTCGCCTTGCACCACTACCACCCATCAATAACTTTATCATAAACTTCTTTAACTGCCCTGGGGGCTAAGCTCTACCTGTGGGGAGCTATACCAACTCTGCTGCAACACCATTAGCCCCAGCGGTCCCTTTAAGCAGTGTCGGCCATCCCTGGCTGAGTACCACAGGTGGCGCCACAAACAATTCCCCTTATCCTATACAAACTTTATTCCCATTTCTACCATCATCCATTTTCTATTCTTAATCCCTTTCATTGATCGCCCAGGGCCACGGACCGGGTCACTGTTGTCGTGACCACCCCTTTAAGAACCGTCCGGCCCAGTTCCGAGTACCCCAAGGCCCTAGCGGGTATTGCATTTCTCCTTGTGACTATGATACCATGTTACCAAAAGTCATTCTTCCCTTCTAACCTTGTAAACAGCACTGAAAAAGCAATACAGGCAATATCAGTACAATTTTTGCTATTCCAAAAAGTCAGTTCACAGACTGACTAGCCCACAAAGATTCTTCTTGCCTGGGTATGTCACCAGTCTTGGCCTGCAGTTATGTCTTACTTTATTGAAATTGCAAGAAATGCAGGAAACTCATATTGACCGCAGGTCAAAAATACAGTATTGAAGTTCACTGTACAATTTTATTTTTATTATAAACTCTGCTGTAATGTTATCATTGCTCACAGGCCATGCCATTTACAAGGAATGATTGCATATTTATGGAGTAGCTAGCTCCCCAAAAAGATGACAGTGTCAAGGGATCATCCCAAGATTTATAGGGAATATTTTTTGCTGCACCCAACTGACCCAGATTCAGAAGTAAAGTCCTGAAGTTGGAGAGCTGTCTCACTGCCCATGGAGGTCAGCGGGGTATGTCCCGACTTCAACTGCATTTGTGTCCTCAGAATACAGCTACAGTTGAATATAATGGTGGAGCAAGGAGTGGACAGATTCTTGCTTCACCATTCCCTCTTCCAATGGAAGTTTTCAAAAAGAGGCTGGACAGACATCTATCTGTGATGGTTTAGTGAATCCTACATTGAGCAGGTAGTTGGACTTGATGACCCTTGAGGTCCCTTCCGACTCTAACATTCTAGTATTCTATGATATAGATAGAGCCTGAAGGTCTTGTAAGAAATGTCACATGACCTAAAGGTCTTGGAGGGTTTTTAATCACTACCTATACTATAGATATAGATAGGAGCACTAGAGAGAGGGAGAGGGTTAGAGCTCATCATGTTGTGTAGCTCATATTTCCATATTTTTTAAATCTGGCCGGAGGGAGCCGCTCCTGTTGGTGTACCACAGCCACTAACCAGGAAAATGAGGAGATTTGGCATAACCATCCAATGATAAAATCAGAATTTATTTAGAAACCCTTTGTCATGGATCCCTCTCCATGCTGTCACTAATTCATCACGTATCCGCTCTCAGCACCTGACTTGGGGTTGTGCCTGCAAGCATTAATCTGTCTCTCCGCTCTCAGTGCAGCATTCAACCTCTGTCCTATGCTGTAATGGGAGCATAAATCACACACCCTGCTCATACATGCTGCCAACACTCACCGAATACACGGGCAATGAGTCCTGGAAATATTACTAATACTGTCTTCCACTCATAAGGCTCACATACCTTAGGCTATGGATTCTTTAGAACATGCAAGGTTAAACTGTAGTGTTGAGCGATACCTTCCGATATCGGAAAGTATCGGTATCGGAAAGTATCGGCCGATACCGTCAAAGTATCGGATCTAATCCGATACCGATACCCGATCCCAATGCAAGTCAATGGGACGAAAATATCGGAATTAAAATAAACCCTTTCTTTCCTTGTAGGTTAATTCTACATGAAGGAAAACAACTAAGAATAATGTAGGATGTATTGGGGGAGGTGGCGGAGACATTAAAGGCACAGAGGTTTAGCCCAAACAAATAGAATAGCAGTTTTTTTTGTTTTTTTTTATGACGTTCGGCGTTAGAAAGATTTTGACTATTTTTTTTTTTTATTTTGTCAGATATTGATGTTTCACTACTTCCACGTCCTTCACCTTCTTTTTTACTTCTCCCACACTTTCTTCTTCATTATCCTCATCATCAGCTTCTTTGACATCAACTATCTTCACTAGAGTTGAGCGACTTTCATTTTTTTAAGATCGAGTCGGGTTTTGTGAAACCCGATTTTGTCCAGAGTCGAGTCGAGTGCAGTCGGCCGATTATCGCTAAAAGTCGGGGATCGACCGAAACACGAAACCCAATGCAAGTCAATGGGGAAGCATAGTCGGCAGTGAGTGGAGGCCAGGAAAACACCTACAGTGCCCATTTTAATGCCAAAAACATCCATTCTTGTTTCTGAAGCTTGTCAATCTTAATTAACTTTATAATAATAGTTGGGCATAGGGAATTGGGGGTCATTTGGCAAAAGTTGTGGGGGGAGTAGGGCCGGCTCAAGTTTTTCGTGGGCCCAGGAAATGCGGACTACGTCACGGCGGTGTTGTAGGGAAAGGTAAGTATTTCAACGTTGCAAGTGCTGTGATCCTGAGCAAGCAGCGGGGGCCCACTCGTTCGCATTGGCACTGGCACAGGGCCCCTCAAAGTACAGCGATGTGTGTTTGCATGGCGGGGGCGCCTCCCACCAGCAGCGACACTTTTGCGTACTCTGAGGGGCCCTGTGCCAGTGACGTCGCCAACGAGTATGCCCCCCCACCTGATGAAGGAACCTGCACTTTCATCTGCACCTTCCTCTCTGTCCCTGTGTAAGGTGGTATAACATGCGGGAAGGGGAACCTTACTTTCAGCAGGGTCAGATTCTGGCTGTGTAGAGTATAAGGGGAATGTAGTGGTCTAGGTCAATGTACCAGCAGACTCATCTAGCAGTGGCTGGGCAATGGGCAGGATGAGGAGGAAACAGATATAGGGCCAAAGAACAAAGTAGGCTAAATGCAGTTCAAAATTGGTAACAGGACTAAACAGGCGGCATTGCTTTGTTCAGTGGAGTAGCAAACCCAAGAGCAGCAGACACTGTTTCAAGGGCATAACCACACTAGTAGGCCAAATGCAGTTTAATATCTGATAGTATAGGGCGAAAGCCAGAATGTGGAAGCTCAGCTTTGTTCAGTTGAGGACAACACCAGGCAGGGGCAGACAGACACCTTTAGTAGGCCGGAACAGCCAATTGCATTTTTAAAAATGGTAATTTGGAACTGAAGGTTGAAGCTCAGCTTTATTCAGTTGAGGACAACACCAGGCAGGGGCAGACAGACACCTTTAGTAGGCCGGAACAGCCAATTGCATTTTTAAAAATGGTAATTTGGAACTGAAGGTTGAAGCTCAGCTTTATTCAGTTGAGGACAACACCAGGCAGGGGCAGACAGACACCTTTAGTAGGCCGGAACAGCCAATTGCATTTTTAAAAATGGTAATTTGGAACTGAAGGTTGAAGCTCAGCTTTATTCAGTTGAGGACAACACCAGGCAGGGGCAGACAGACACCTTTAGTAGGCCGGAACAGCCAATTGCTTTTTTAAAAATGGTAATTTGGAACAGAAGGTAGAAGCTCAGCTTTATTCAGTTGAGGACAACACCAGGCAGGGGCAGACAGACACCTTTAGTAGGCCGGAACAGCCAATTGCTTTTTTAAAAATGGTAATTTGGAACAGAAGGTTGAAGCTCAGCTTTATTCAGTTGAGGACAACACCAGGCAGGGGCAGACAGACACCTTTAGTAGGCCGGAACAGCCAATTGCTTTTTTAAAAATGGTAATTTGGAACAGAAGGTTGAAGCTCAGCTTTATTCAGTTGAGGACAACACCAGGCAGGGGCAGACATTCACCTTTAGTAGGCCGGAACAGCCAATTGCATTTTTAAAAATGGTAATTTGGAACAGAAGGTTGAAGCTCAGCTTTATTCAGTTGAGGACAACACCAGGCAGGGGCAGACAGACACCTTTAGTAGGCCGGAACAGCCAATTTTTTAAAAAAACAGCAGTTAGTAAGAGGCAGAAGGTAGAAGCTCAGCTTTATTCAGTTGAGGACAACACCAGGCAGGGGCAGACAGACACCTTTAGTAGGCCGGAACAGCCAATTGCATTTTTAAAAATGGTAATTTGGAACAGAAGGTAGAAGCTCAGCTTTATTCAGTTGAGGACAACACCAGGCAGGGGCAGACAGACACCTTTAGTAGGCCGGAACAGCCAATTGCTTTTTTAAAAATGGTAATTTGGAACAGAAGGTTGAAGCTCAGCTTTATTCAGTTGAGGACAACACCAGGCAGGGGCAGACAGACACCTTTAGTAGGCCGGAACAGCCAATTGCTTTTTTAAAAATGGTAATTTGGAACAGAAGGTTGAAGCTCAGCTTTATTCAGTTGAGGACAACACCAGGCAGGGGCAGACAGACACCTTTAGTAGGCCGGAACAGCCAATTGCATTTTTAAAAATGGTAATTTGGAACAGAAGGTTGAAGCTCAGCTTTATTCAGTTGAGGACAACACCAGGCAGGGGCAGACAGACACCTTTAGTAGGCCGGAACAGCCAATTTTTTAAAAAAACAGCAGTTAGTAAGAGGCAGAAGGTAGAAGCTCAGCTTTATTCAGTTGAGGACAACACCAGGCAGGGGCAGACAGACACCTTTAGTAGGCCGGAACAGCCAATTGCATTTTTAAAAATGGTAATTTGGAACAGAAGGTTGAAGCTCAGCTTTATTCAGTTGAGGACAACACCAGGCAGGGGCAGACAGACACCTTTAGTAGGCCGGAACAGCCAATTGCATTTTTAAAAATGGTAATTTGGAACAGAAGGTTGAAGCTCAGCTTTATTCAGTTGAGGACAACACCAGGCAGGGGCAGACAGACACCTTTAGTAGGCCGGAACAGCCAATTTTTTAAAAAAACAGCAGTTAGTAAGAGGCAGAAGGTAGAAGCTCAGCTTTATTCAGTTGAGGACAACACCAGGCAGGGGCAGACAGACACCTTTAGTAGGCCGGAACAGCCAATTGCTTTTTTAAAAATGGTAATTTGGAACAGAAGGTTGAAGCTCAGCTTTATTCAGTTGAGGACAACACCAGGCAGGGGCAGACAGACACCTTTAGTAGGCCGGAACAGCCAATTTTTAAAAAAAACAGCAGTTAGTAAGAGGCAGAAGGTAGAAGCTCAGCTTTATTCAGTTGAGGACAACACCAGGCAGGGGCAGACAGACACCTTTAGTAGGCCGGAACAGCCAATTGCATTTTTAAAAATGGTAATTTGGAACAGAAGGTTGAAGCTCAGCTTTATTCAGTTGAGGACAACACCAGGCAGGGGCAGACAGACACCTTTAGTAGGCCGGAACAGCCAATTTTTTAAAAAAACAGCAGTTAGTAAGAGGCAGAAGGTAGAAGCTCAGCTTTATTCAGTTGAGGACAACACCAGGCAGGGGCAGACAGACACCTTTAGTAGGCCGGAACAGCCAATTGCATTTTTAAAAATGGTAATGGCTGTAGGCACTTTAAAATTGGTTCCAGGGGTACACGGGCAGCAGTGGTCTGGTCAGTGGAGGCCTAGTGGAAGGAGGGACCGCAGACAGGCTTCGAAGGCCTAACACAATAAAATGGGCTGGCTGTAGGCACTTTAAAATTGGTTCCAGGGGTACACGGGCAGCAGTGGTCTGGTCAGTGGAGGCCTAGTGGAAGGAGGGACCGCAGACAGGCTTCGAAGGCCTAAAATAACAAACAATAGGCTCATGGCAGTTTTACAGCGGTTACATGGATACACGGGCAGCTTGGTGGTGAGTGGAGGAGTATTTAAAGTAGGGACCGCAGACAGGCTATCAAAGGCCTAAAATAACAAACAATAGGCTCATGGCAGTTTTACAGCGGTTACATGGATACACGGGCAGCTTGGTGGTGAGTGGAGGAGTATTTGAAGTAGGGACCGCAGACAGGCTATCAAAGGCCTAAAATAACAAACAATAGGCTCATGGCAGCTTTACAGCGGTTACATGGATACACAGGCAGCTTGGTGGTGAGTGGAGGAGTATTTAAAGTAGGGACCGCAGACAGGCTATCAAAGGCCTAAAATAACAAACAATAGGCTCATGGCAGTTTTACAGCGGTTACATGGATACACGGGCAGGCAGCTTGGTGGTCAGTGGAGGAGTATTTAAAGTAGGGACCGCAGACAGGCTATCAAAGGCCTAAAATAACAAACAATAGGCTCATGGCAGCTTTACAGCGGTTACATGGATACACGGGCAGGCAGCTTGGTGGTCAGTGGAGGAGTATTTAAAGTAGGGACCGCAGACAGGCTATCAAAGGCCTAAAATAACAAACAATAGGCTCATGGCAGTTTTACAGCGGTTACATGGATACACGGGCAGGCAGCTTGGTGGTCAGTGGAGGAGTATTTAAAGTAGGGACCGCAGACAGGCTATCAAAGGCCTAAAATAACAAACAATAGGCTCATGGCAGCTTTACAGCGGTTACATGGATACACAGGCAGCTTGGTGGTCAGTGGAGGAGTATTTAAAGTAGGGACCGCAGACAGGCTATCAAAGGCCTAAAATAACAAACAATAGGCTTATGGCAGTTTTACAGCGGTTACATGGATACACGGGCAGGCAGCTTGGTGGTCAGTGGAGGAGTATTTAAAGTAGGGACCGCAGACAGGCTATCAAAGGCCTAAAATAACAAACAATAGGCTCATGGCAGTTTTACAGCGGTTACATGGATACACGGGCAGGCAGCTTGGTGGTCAGTGGAGGAGTATTTAAAGTAGGGACCGCAGACAGGCTATCAAAGGCCTAAAATAACAAACAATAGGCTCATGGCAGCTTTACAGCGGTTACATGGATACACAGGCAGCTTGGTGGTCAGTGGAGGAGTATTTAAAGTAGGGACCGCAGACAGGCTATCAAAGGCCTAAAATAACAAACAATAGGCTCATGGCAGTTTTACAGCGGTTACATGGATACACGGGCAGCTTGGTGGTGAGTGGAGGAGTATTTAAAGTAGGGACCGCAGACAGGCTATCAAAGGCCTAAAATAACAAACAATAGGCTCATGGCAGCTTTACAGCGGTTACATGGATACACAGGCAGCTTGGTGGTGAGTGGAGGAGTATTTAAAGTAGGGACCGCAGACAGGCTATCAAAGGCCTAAAATAACAAACAATAGGCTCATGGCAGTTTTACAGCGGTTACATGGATACACGGGCAGGCAGCTTGGTGGTCAGTGGAGGAGTATTTAAAGTAGGGACCGCAGACAGGCTATCAAAGGCCTAAAATAACAAACAATAGGCTCATGGCAGCTTTACAGCGGTTACATGGATACACGGGCAGGCAGCTTGGTGGTCAGTGGAGGAGTATTTAAAGTAGGGACCGCAGACAGGCTATCAAAGGCCTAAAATAACAAACAATAGGCTTATGGCAGTTTTACAGCGGTTACATGGATACACGGGCAGGCAGCTTGGTGGTCAGTGGAGGAGTATTTAAAGTAGGGACCGCAGACAGGCTATCAAAGGCCTAAAATAACAAACAATAGGCTCATGGCAGCTTTACAGCGGTTACATGGATACACAGGCAGCTTGGTGGTGAGTGGAGGAGTAGTGCAAGGAGTGTCTGTCCCAGTACTCCCAAAATATAAATAGATGTTAATGTCTCGCAAAACAACCAAAACAAAAAAAAAGGTGGCATACTTAGGTACAGGGGTGGGCTCATCTACTGAGTTTCTGACATAGTAATTTGGCAGTAACTATTTAATGGTGCCAATATAGGACACAGACACAGACTACTTTAAGTTGCATCATAGATGTCTACAAATTTGTATTGTCAGTGCCAGACATTGAATGATGTCAGCGAATAGACTAAAGATTGGTGGAGCTGTGCGACATAATTTTGCACGTGGTAGAGCACATTTTGAGCTGGGGTAGGGGGGAACTCTCTTGAGGCCGGCGGGACCGCCCCAGGGCCCCTCATGTTACAACGGTGTGTCTGACGTTGGGTGCACACCACCACCGCCAGAGACACTACATTGTACTATGAGGGACCCAGTAGCAATGCCGTCAACCAAAAGCGAGCACACCCACCTCTTCAGACAAACAGCAGTCTCACGGGTGCTTGCGCCAAGTCGCGATACCACGGCCCCGTGTGGGGAGTTTTGCCATTT
This sequence comes from Ranitomeya variabilis, assembly GCF_051348905.1. Lineage (NCBI taxonomy): Eukaryota > Metazoa > Chordata > Amphibia > Anura > Dendrobatidae > Ranitomeya > Ranitomeya variabilis. The sequence continues at coordinate 190,832,346 of NC_135238.1, forward strand.
AGGGAGGTGTAAACATGTCGTATGCTGTACAATCAGCTGCAGCAAATTAGACATTAGAAAAGTAATTCACAGGCAAGAGCTTTTCATAGGAAAGCTAGGTGTCGGCCGGGCAAGGTGGGGCAAAAGATTTCGAAATCCAGTTGTGGTTCATTTTAATGAATGTTAGATCGTCAACATTTTGGGTAGCCAGACGAGTCCTTTTTTCGGTTAATATTGAACCTGCAGCACTGAATACTCTTTCTGATAGGACACTTGCTGCCGGGCAAGCAAGCTCCTGCAATGCATATTCTGCCAATTCTGGCCAGGTGTCTAATTTGGAGGCCCAGTAATCAAATGGGAATGACGGTTGAGGGAGAACATCGATAAGGGATGAAAAATAGTTAGTAACCATACTGGACAAATGTTGTCTCCTGTCACTTTCAATTGATGCAGCAGTACCTGTCCTGTCTGCGGTCATAGCAAAATCACTCCACAACCTGGTCAGAAAACCCCTCTGTCCAACGCCACTTCTGATGTGTGCACCCCTAACACTCCTAGTCTGCTGCCCCCTGGAGCTCGTGTGAGAACGATCACGTGCGCTGTGTGCTGGGAATGCCTGAAGCAAACGGTCAACAAGAGTTGATTGTTTGGTTGCTAATATTAGTTCCAAGTTCTCATGTGGCATAATATTTTGCAATTTGCCTTTATAGCGTGGATCAAGGAGGCAGGCCAACCAGTAATCGTCATCGTTCATCATTTTCGTAATGCGTGTGTCCCTTTTTAGGATACGTAAGGCATAATCCGCCATGTGGGCCAAAGTTCCAGTTGTCAAATCTCCGGTTGTGATTGGTTGAGGGGCAGTTGCAGGCAAATCTACGTCACTTGTGTCCCTCAAAAAACCAGAACCCGGCCGTGACACGCAACCAATTTCCTGTGCCCCCGGGAAAGGTTCGGCATTAAAAATATACTCATCCCCATCATCCTCCTCGTCCTCCACCTCCTCTTCGCCCGCTACCTCGTCCTGTACACTGCCCTGACCAGACAATGGCTGACTGTCATCAAGGCTTTCCTCTTCCTCTGGTGCAGACGCCTGCTCCTTTATGTGCGTCAAACTTTGCATCAGCAGACGCATTAGGGGGATGCTCATGCTTATTACGGCGTTGTCTGCACTAACCAGCCGTGTGCATTCCTCAAAACACTGAAGGACTTGACACATGTCTTGTATCTTAGACCACTGCACACCTGACAACTCCATGTCTGCCATCCTACTGCCTGCCCGTGTATCCTCCCACAAATAAATAACAGCACGCCTCTGTTCGCACAGTCTCTGAAGCATGTGCAGTGTTGAGTTCCACCTTGTTGCAACGTCTATGATTAGGCGATGCTGGGGAAGGTTCAAAGACCGCTGATAGGTCTGCATACGGCTGGCGTGTACAGGCGAACGTCGGATATGTGAGCAAAGTGCACGCACTTTGAGGAGCAGGTCGGAGAACCCAGGATAAGTTTTCAATAAGCACTGCACCACCAGGTTTAAGGTGTGAGCCAGGCAAGGAATGTGTTTCAGTTGGGAAAGGGAGATGGCAGCCATGAAATTCCTTCTGTTATCACTCACTACCTTGCCTGCCTCAAGATCTACTGTGCCCAGCCACGACTGCGTTTCTTGTTGCAAGAACTCGGATAGAACTTCCGCGGTGTGTCTGTTGTCGCCCAAACACTTCATAGCCAATACAGCCTGCTGACGCTTGGCAGTAGCTGGCCCATAATGGGACAACTGGTGTGCAACAGTGTCATCTGCCGATGGAGTGGTTGGCAGACTGCGTTCTGTGGAAGAGCTGTAGCTTCTGCAGGAGGACGAGGAGGAGGAGGGGGTGCGAACGCCTACAGCCAACTGTTTCCTAGACCGTGGGCTAGGCACAACTGTCCCTAAATTGATGTCGCCTGTGGACCCTGCATCCACCACATTCACCCAGTGTGCCGTGATGGACACATAACGTCCCTGGCCATGCCTACTGGTCCATGCATCTGTAGTCAGGTGCACCTTTGTACTCACAGATTGCCTGAGTGCATGGACGATGCGCTGTTTAACATGCTGGTGCAGGGCTGGGATGGCTTTTCTGGAAAAAAAGTGTCGACTGGGTAGCTCGTATCATGGTTCAGCGTACTCCATCAGGGCTTTGAAAGCTTCGCTTTCAACTAACCGGTAGGGCATCATCTCTAACGAGATTAGTCTAGCTATGTGGGCGTTAAAACCCTGTGTACGCGGATGCGAGGATAAGTACTTCCTTTTTCTAACCAGAGTCTCATGTAGGGTGAGCTGGACTGGAGAGCTGGAGATCGTGGAACTTTCGGGTGTGCCGGTGTACATGGCAGACTGAGAGACGGTTGGAGACGGTATTGTTTCCGCCGGTGCCCTAGATGCAATATTTCCTCCTACAAAACTGGTGGTTCCCTGACCCTGACTGCTTTTGGCTGGCAAAGAAACCTGCACAGATACTGCCGGTGGTGCGGAAAATGGTGGCCTTACAGTGACGGAAGGGATGTTGCGTTGCTGACTAGCTTCATTGGCCGAGGGTGCTACAACCTTAAGGGACGTTTGGTAGTTAGTCCAGGCTTGAAAATGCATGGTGGTTAAGTGTCTATGCATGCAACTAGTATTTAGACTTTTCAGATTCTGACCTCTGCTTAAGCTAGTTGAACATTTTTGACAGATGACTTTGCGCTGATCAGTTGGATGTTGTTTAAAAAAATGCCAGACTGCACTCTTCCTAGACTCGGATCCCTTTTCAGGGATTGCAGACTGAGCTTTAACCGGATGGCCACGCTGTCCTCCAACAGGTTTTGGCTTTGACACGCGTTTTGGGCCAGATACGGGCCCGGCAGATGGAACCTGTTGCGATGTTGATGCCTGCTGCGGCCCCTCCTCCACCTCCGCTTCTGAACTACTGCCGCCTGCACCCTGTTCCCCCAATGGCTGCCAATCGGGGTCAATAACTGGGTCATCTATTACCTCCTCTTCGAGCTCGTGTGCAACTTCGTCTGTGTCACTGTGTCGGTCGGTGGTATAGCGTTCGTGGCGGGGCAACATAGTCTCATCAGGGTCTGATTGTGGATCTGTACCCTGAGAGGGCAATGTGGTGGTCTGAGTCAAAGGAGCAGCATAGTACTCTGGCTGTGGCTGTGCATCAGTGCACTCCATGTCAGAATATACTTGTAATGGGCATGGCCTGTTAAATGTTTCACTTTCTAAGCCAGGGACGGTATGTGTAAAGAGCTCCATGGAGTGACCCGTTGTGTCGCCTGCTGCATCCTTCTCTCTTGTTGTAGTTTTTGCTGAGGAGGACAAGGAAGCGACTTGTCCCTGACCGTGAACATCCACAAGCGACGCGCTGCTTTTACATTTACCAGTTTCGGAAGAGGAGGCAAAAGAGCTAGAGGCTGAGTCTGCAATGTAAGCCAAAACTTGCTGTTGCTGCTCCGCCTTTAAAAGCGGTTTTCCTACTCCCAGAAAAGAGAGCGTTCGAGGCCTTGTGTAGCCTGACGACGAAACTGGCTCCACAGCTCCAGACTTAGGTGGAATATTTTTATCCCCACGACCACCTGATGCTCCACTACCACTACCATCATTACCAGCTGACAATGAACGCCCACGACGACCTCTTGCACCAGACTTCCTCATTGTTTTAAAATCTTAACCAAAGTAACTTTATTTGTTGCTGTCAAACAACTTACACGGTGAGCTATAACTTCAGTATGATTTCAATATCCCTTAACAGGTTGGTGAGACCACAAGGAAAATCAGGCACAATGTTACACACTCTGTTTTCTGTGGCACAAAATCACAGAGATGACACACACGCAGGACTGTCACTCAAGCACTAATGTCAATATTAATCTCCCACCTAATTTATTTTTTTTTTTTTTTCAGGGAGACTTTAGAAACCAAATAATATTAAAAAAACCAAAAAAATAAATAGGCTTTCTATGGCCCACTGAATGAGAGAGAGGTGGCACACCCAGGAGTCAAGACTGGCACACAAGCTGAAAGGGCAATATTACTCTCCCACTGTTTTTTTTTTTTTTTTTTTTTCAGGGAGACTTTAGAAACCAAATAATAAGAAAAAAAATAAATAAATAAATAGGCTTTCTATAGCCCACTGAATGAGAGATAGCACACACAGCAGTGGCACACAAGCCCTGACTGAGGCCAATATTTTTCTCCCACTGATTGATGTAGTGTTTTTGTGTTGAGGTAGATTTTAGAACACAAATCAAGGAAAAAAAAAAATGCTTTCTATGGCCCACTGAATGAGAGAGGTGGCACACCCAGGAGTCAAGACTGGCACACAAGCTGAAAGGGCAATATTACTCTCCCACTGTTTTTTTATGTATTTTTTGTTTTTTAAGGGAGACTTTAGAATCCCAATAATATTTAAAAAAATAAATAAATAGACTTTCTATGGCCCACTGAATGAGAGAGGTGGCACACCCAGGAGTCAAGACTGGCACACAAGCTGAAAGGGCAATATTACTCTCCCACTGTTTTTTTATGTATTTTTTGTTTTTTAAGGGAGACTTTAGAAACCCAATAATATTTAAAAAAATAAATAAATAGGCTTTCTATGGCCCACTGAATGAGAGAGGTGGCACACCCAGGAGTCAAGACTGGCACACAAGCTGAAAGGGCAATATTACTCTCCCACTGTTTTTTTAAGTTTTTTTTTTTTTATTTTCAGGGAGACTTTAGAAACCAAATAATATTAAAAAAAACAAAAAAATAAATAGGCTTTCTATGGCCCACTGAATGAGAGAGAGGTGGCACACCCAGGAGTCAAGACTGGCACACAAGCTGAAAGGGCAATATTACTCTCCCACTGTTTTTTTTTTTTCTTTTTTTTTTTCAGGGAGACTTTAGAAACCAAATAATAAGAAAAAAAATAAATAAATAAATAGGCTTTCTATAGCCCACTGAATGAGAGATAGCACACACAGCAGTGGCACACAAGCCCTGACTGAGGCCAATATTTTTCTCCCACTGATTGATGTAGTGTTTTTGTGTTGAGGTAGATTTTAGAACACAAATCAAGGAAAAAAAAAAAATGCTTTCTATGGCCCACTGAATGAGAGAGGTGGCACACCCAGGAGTCAAGACTGGCACACAAGCTGAAAGGGCAATATTACTCTCCCACTGTTTTTTTATGTATTTTTTGTTTTTTAAGGGAGACTTTAGAATCCCAATAATATTTAAAAAAATAAATAAATAGACTTTCTATGGCCCACTGAATGAGAGAGGTGGCACACCCAGGAGTCAAGACTGGCACACAAGCTGAAAGGGCAATATTACTCTCCCACTGTTTTTTTAAGTTTTTTTTTATTATTTTCAGGGAGACTTTAGAAACCAAATAATATTAAAAAAACCAAAAAAATAAATAGGCTTTCTATGGCCCACTGAATGAGAGAGAGGTGGCACACCCAGGAGTCAAGACTGGCACACAAGCTGAAAGGGCAATATTACTCTCCCACTGTTTTTTTTTTTTTGTTTTTTTTTTCAGGGAGACTTTAGAAACCAAATAATAAGAAAAAAAATAAATAAATAAATAGGCTTTCTATAGCCCACTGAATGAGAGATAGCACACACAGCAGTGGCACACAAGCCCTGACTGAGGCCAATATTTTTCTCCCACTGATTGATGTAGTGTTTTTGTGTTGAGGTAGATTTTAGAACACAAATCAAGGAAAAAAAAAAATGCTTTCTATGGCCCACTGAATGAGAGAGGTGGCACACCCAGGAGTCAAGACTGGCACACAAGCTGAAAGGGCAATATTACTCTCCCACTGTTTTTTTATGTATTTTTTGTTTTTTAAGGGAGACTTTAGAATCCCAATAATATTTTAAAAAATAAATAAATAGACTTTCTATGGCCCACTGAATGAGAGAGGTGGCACACCCAGGAGTCAAGACTGGCACACAAGCTGAAAGGGCAATATTACTCTCCCACTGTTTTTTTAAGTTTTTTTTTTTTTATTTTCAGGGAGACTTTAGAAACCAAATAATATTAAAAAAAACAAAAAAATAAATAGGCTTTCTATGGCCCACTGAATGAGAGAGAGGTGGCACACCCAGGAGTCAAGACTGGCACACAAGCTGAAAGGGCAATATTACTCTCCCACTGTTTTTTTAGGTATTTTTTTTTTTTCAGGGAGACTTTAGAAACCAAATAATAAGAAAAAAAATAAATAAATAAATAGCCTTTCTATGGCCCACTGAATGAGAGATAGCACACACAGCAGTGGCACACAAGCCCTGACTGAGGCCAATATTTTTCTACCACTGATTGATGTAGTGTTTTTGTGTTGAGGTAGAATTTAGAACACAAATCACGGAAAAAATAAATAGGCTTTCTATGGCCCACTCAGTGAGAGATGGCACACACAGGGATGGCACTGTAGCAGAAATGCCAATCTTAATCTCCCACAAAAAAAAAAAAAAAACAGGGACTGTCCTACAATTACTATCTCCCTGCAGTAATCTAAGCCAGGTATGGCAGGCAGCAATAGGAGTGGACTGATGCACAAATTAAATAAAAAGTGTGGACAAACAAAAAAGATAGCTGTGCAGAAAGGAACAAGAGGATATGTGCTTTGAAAAAAGCAGTTGGTTTCCACAGTGGCGTACACACAGCAATACAGCTATCACGGAGCCTTCTAGGGCAGCCCAATGAGCTACAGCGCTGAGGAAAAAAAAAAAAAAAAAAGCTTCCACTGTTCCTGCACACCGAAGGTGGTGTTGGACAGTGGAAATCGCTACAGCACAAGCGGTTTGGTGGTTAGTGGACCCTGCCTAACGCTCTCCCTGCTTCTGACGAAGCGGCAGCAACCTCTCCCTAAGCTCAGATCAGCAGCAGTAAGATGGCGGTCGGCGGGAACGCCCCTTTATAGCCCCTGTGACGCCGCAGACAGCAAGCCAATCACTGCAATGCCCTTCTCTAAGATGGTGGGGACCAGGATCTATGTCATCACGCTGCCCACACTCTGCGTTCACCTTCATTGGCTGAGAAATGGCGCTTTTCGCGTCATTGAAACGCGACTTTGGCGCGAAAGTCGCGTACCGCATGGCCGACAAGCACAGGGGTCGGATCGGGTTTCATGAGACGCCGACTTAGCCAAAAGTCGGCGACTTTTGAAAATGATCGACCCGTTTCGCTCAACCCTAATCTTCACCTTATTCATCTTATTCTACCTCTAATTTTTTTTTTTTACATTGTTCATATTCTTTTTATTTAACTATTGTCTTTTTCATATTCAACTTCTTCATCATATTCTTATTTGTGACAGGCATTCCCGTAGTTGTTATCTATAAAAGTTTGAAGATTACACCTTCCGTTCTGCCTGTCACAAAAGAGTTACATTTGTCCGCGTTCAGTTTGGCCTGCAGCATCAGGCTTTATCCAGGGGCACCACGAGGAGGAACGGACTCACCCCCATACACTGCTTAGTCTTCTTCTGCTTATAATTTAGATAATATCTTTTGCTCTGATATTTAGTCTTATGCTTAATGTTCTTCTGCTCTTTGTTCTGCAGCCTCTTGTTCTTCTGCTTCTCGGTCTCCCATGTCGTCGTCGTCTCCAGGGTCGTCGTCTCCGGGGTCGTCGTCATCGGGGTCGTCGTCATCGGGGTCGTCTTCAGGGTCATCGTCTCCAGGGTCGTCGTCATCTCGGTGGTTGTCGTCTCTGGTGTCGTCATCATCTTAGGGGTGGTCTTCCAGGTCATCGTCTTTAGGGTCTTGAACTTGGAAATGTAGCAGAAGGTACAAGAAGGCTGAGAAAATGCCGAGAAACAGCTGATGGAACTGGAACTCGGATGGCTACCCGAAGGTCCAAGAGCCAATGGAACTACCGTGGACCAGCTGACGTTACTGGAACCCGGTTACTAAGCAGGAGGTACCCGTGCCTGAAAGCACTATCAAGGACCACCTGACGTTGGTGGAACTCGGATACCCAGAGGGAGGCACCTAAGCCAAAGGCTCTGCCCGGAACCAGCTGACGGTACTGGAACCAGGATGGGGAGCAGAAGGTACAAGAGAAAAAGACACTGCCGAGAACCAGCTGACGGTACTGGAACCCGGATGGGTAGCCGAAGGTCCAAGAGCCAATGGAACTACCGAGGACCAGCTGACGTTACTGGAACCCGGTTACTAAGCAGGAGGTACCCGTGCCTGAAAGCACTACCAAGGACCACCTGACGTTGGTGGAACTCGGATACCCAGAGGGAGGCACCTAAGCCAAAGGCTCTGCCCGGAACCAGCTGACGGTACTGGAACCAGGATGGGGAGCAGAAGGTACAAGAGCAAAAGACACTGCCGAGAACCAGCTGACGGTACTGGAACCCGGATGGGTAGCCGAAGGTCCAAGAGCCAATGGAACTACCGAGGACCAGCTGACGTTACTGGAACCCGGTTACTAAGCAGGAGGTACCCATGCCTGAAAGCACTACCAAGGACCACCTGACGTTGGTGGAACTCGGATACCCAGAGGGAGGCACCTAAGCCAAAGGCTCTGCCCGGAACCAGCTGACGGTACTGGAACCAGGATGGGGACCTATTCAAGCTTGTCTTCCTAGAGCCCCAACTGGCGGTGTTAGAGCCCAGGGTCAGCAGAAGGAGGAGCAGGGGGAGGGGAGTGTTAATCCCACTGGGGGCCTGAGATCCGTGGCCATGCGCAGTGCATATCCTCGCCTCTCACTCCCCTCCCTACGGCTTCTTCAGACTGTGCGGTGTCACGGCCGTGGCATGCTATTAGGGACCAGCTGACACCGCACAGTTTGAAGAAGCCGTAGGGAGATGAGTGAGAGGTGGAGGTTCAGATATGCACTGCACATGTCCATGGATCTCAGGCCCCCAGTGGGATGAAATCAGAAGACAGTACGAGGCGGGATCTCGGCCAGCGCGGCCGCACAGGCGCAGCCAGCCTGACACCAAATGATGTCAGAAGACGGGCAGCGCAAAATGTGTGCATGGCCAAGGGCTAACCTAACAGCGCAGGCTCCGGGACTGATTCAAACAACGCTGAGGAGGCGGCGCACGGCGCAAAGGGGGTAAGAATGACGGCTGTGCTGCGTCACATCACAAAGGAAAGTTCCACCAACCGGACGGTATCACGGTAGGAGGGGACACTTTTCATAAGTGTTAGGTTCAGCATGTGCAAGGAGCACCACGAAAAGAGGCACTTTTTCCCTTTGCATCATTACTGCTGCACAAGGTGGCTCCTTCAGTAACAAACGCCTGGGGGGGGGGGACAGGTTCCCTTAAATTTAACTTGTTGTGCCTGCGTGGCGGTCGCAGTACACGTTGCCGTATACACAGCAGGGGAACAGCTGACGTTACTGAACCCCACTAACACATTGGCGAGGTGTTTGGCTCTGTGCGGACAGCACTTCTGGATGGCAACTAGCGGTGTTGGAGCCCAGGGACAGGTGGAGGAGGAGGAGGTGGAGGAGGTAGGAGGAGGTAGGAGGGATTGCCACACACACAGCAGGGGAACAACTGACGTTACTGAACCCCAATAACAGAGGAGGGACTGTTGACTGTGCGTACAGCACTACCGGACGGCAACTAGCGGTGTTGGAGCCCAGGGACAGGAGGGGGAGGTGGAGGTGGAGGAGATAGGAGGGATTGCCACACACACAGCAGGGGAACAGCTGACGTTACTAAACCCCAATAACAGAGGAGGGACTGTTGGGACTGTGCGGACAGCACTTCTGGACGGCAACTAGCAGTGTTGGAGCCCAGGGACAGGTGGAGGAGGAGGAGGTGGAGGAGGTAGGAGGAGGTAGGAGGGATTGCCACACACACAGCAGGGGAACAGCTGACGTTACTGAACCCCAATAACAGAGGAGGGACTGTTGGGACTGTGCGGACAGCACTTCTGGAAGGCAACTAGCGGTGTTGGAGCCCAGGGACAGGTGGAGGAGGAGGAGGTGGAGGAGGTAGGAGGAGGTAGGAGGGATTGCCACACACACAGCAGGGGAACAGCTGACGTTACTGAACCCCAATAACAGAGGAGGGACTGTTGACTGTGCGGACAGCACTTCTGGACGGCAACTAGCGGTGTTGGAGCCCAGGGACAGGTGGAGGAGGAGGTGGAGGAGGTAGGAGGAGGTAGGAGGGATTGCCACACACACAGCAGGGGAACAGCTGACATTACTGAACCCCAATAACAGAGGAGGGACTGTTGACTGTGCGGACAGCACTTCTGGACGGCAACTAGCGGTGTTGGAACCCAGGGACAGGTGGAGGAGGAGGTGGAGGAGGTAGGAGGAGGTAGGAGGGATTGCCACACACACAGCAGGGGAACAGCTGACGTTACTGAACCCCAATAACAGAGGAGGGACTGTTGGGACTGTGCGGACAGCACTTCTGGATGGCAACTAGTGGTGTTGGAGCCCAGGGACAGGTGGAGGAGGAGGAGGTGGAGGAGGTAGGAGGAGGTAGGAGGGATTGCCACACACACAGCAGGGGAACAGCTGACGTTACTGAACCCCAATAACAGAGGAGGGACTGTTGGGACTGTGCGGACAGCACTTCTGGACGGCAACTAGCGGTGTTGGAGCCCAGGGACAGGTGGAGGAGGAGGAGGTGGAGGAGGTAGGAGGAGGTAGGAGGGATTGCCACACACACAGCAGGGGAACAGCTGACGTTACTGAACCCCAATAACAGAGGAGGGACTGTTGACTGTGCGGACAGCACTTCTGGACGGCAACTAGCGGTGTTGGAGCCCAGGGACAGGTGGAGGAGGAGGAGGTGGAGGAGGTAGGAGGGATTGCCACACACACAGCAGGGGAACAGCTGACGTTACTGAACCCCAATAACAGAGGAGGGACTGTTGACTGTGCGTACAGCACTACCGGACGGCAACTAGCGGTGTTGGAGCCCAGGGACAGGAGGGGGAGGTGGAGGTGGAGGAGATAGGAGGGATTGCCACACACACAGCAGGGGAACAGCTGACGTTACTGAACCCCAATAACAGAGGAGGGACTGTTGACTGTGCGTACAGCACTACCAGGCAACAACTAGCGGTGTTGGAGCCCAGGGACAGGAGGAGAAGCAGAGGAACACAATGTAGGCCGAAGCCTGATTGGAGAAAGTCGAAAGGGAACCTTTAACCCCCCCCCCAAGGCATTTGTAGCTGAAAGAGCCAGCTTGTGCAGCAAAAAAGATGCAAAAGGAAAAGGTGGCTCTTTTCATGATGCTCCTTGCAAACACAGAACTAAACACTTATAAAATGTGTCCCCTGATACCGTGTGACCGTCCTGGAGGTGAGACTTTCCTTCGTAATATGACGCAGCACAGCCGTCATTCCTACCCCCTTGGCGCCATGCCCCGGCTCCTCAGCGTTGTTTGATTCCGTCCCGGAGCCTGCACTGTTATGTTATCCCTTGGCCAGGCACACTTAGCGCTGCCCATCTTCTGACATCATTTGGTGTCAGGCTGGCTGCGCCTGTGCGGCCGCGCTGGCCGAGAGCCCGCCTCGCAGTGTCTTCTGATTTCATCCCACTGGGGGCCTGAGATCCATGGACATGCGCAGTGCATATCTGAACAAAAATAGCTACCTTTTCCTTGTGCAGCATTACTGCTGCACAAGGTGGCTCTTTCAGTAACAAACGCCTTGGGGGGGGGGACAGGTTCCCTTACATTTCAGTTGTTGTGTCAGCGTGGCGGTCGCAGGACACATTGCCGGCTACACAGCTGGGGATCAGCTGACGTTACTGAAACCCAATAACACTGGGTCGTATGTTTTGACTGTGCAGACGGCACTTCTGAGCCTCAACTGGCGGTGTTGGAGCCCAGGAATTTAAGTTCGGGTGGTAGAAAGATGAACACAACAGGAGACCTGGATACTGTAGACAGTCACCTAATTATTTAATCAGGAAGAGGAGTGGCAAATTCCTGCGAGATCCAGGCCTTGTTCATTTTCAGGAAAGTAAGCCGGTCAACGTTATCGGAGGATAGTCGCATGCGACGGTCAGTTAGTACACCACCTGCAGCACTAAAGACACGTTCCGATAATACACTGGCCGCAGGGCAAGACAGCACCTCCAATGCATACTGGCTTAGCTCTGGCCATGTATCCAGCTTTGAGACCCAAAACTTGAAAGGGGAAGAGCCGTCTGGGAGTACAGCAAGAGGGCAAGACATGTAGTCTGTCACCATCTGACGGAACCGTTGCCTCCTGCTGACTGGAGCCGTCTGTGATGGTGTAGACTTTTGTGGCTGGCACAGAAAACTGTGCCACAGTTGGGCCATACTGGTCTTGCCTTGGGCAGAGGCACTGCTTCTGCTCCCTCTTTGTGCAGAGCCTCCACCACTGCCTGGACGCACTGAGCTGCTTTGGAATGCACTAGCAGCACTTCTCTCAGTTGGAATGGAGAAGATGATGGAATTCACCAGTGTGTCTTGGTACTCCCGCATTTTTCGCTCCCGGTTCAACGGTGTGATGAGGCTTTCTACGTTGTCCCGGTAGCGAGGATCGAGGAGGGTGAACACCCAATAATCAGACATGTTGAGAATGTGGGCGATGCGGCGGTCGTTTCTCAGGCACTGCAGCATGTAATCCACCATGTGCTGCAGACTGCCAACTGCCCAAGAAACGCTGTCCCCTGCTGGAGGCGTGATCTCTGCCCGCTCGTCATCACCCCACCCTCGCTGTGCACACTGACTACTGGACAATTGTGTAACTCCCTCCTCTGGACGGATGTCTTCCTCCTCCATTGACTCCTCCTCATCCTCCTCACAAACTGTCCCCTGCCTACGCGTTTGTGAGGAACCATGTGGCGCTGACTGTCCAGAAGATGATGGAAATGCTGAATCCTCATCCTCCACCTCTTCCACAACATCATCCCTTAGCGCTTGCAGTGATTTTTCCAGCAGGCAGATAAGGGGGACAGTCATGCTGACTAGTGCATCATCTGCACTCGCCATCCGCGTGGAATAATCAAAGGGATGCAAAACCTGGCAGACGTCATTCATAGTGGCCCACTCTGTGGTTGTGAAGTCTGTACGGCGCTGACTGCGACTTCTTTGCGCCTGAAGCAGCTGGTACTCCATTACAGCTTGCTGCTGCTCACACAACCGCTCCAACATATGTAACGTGGAATTCCACCTGGTAGGTAGGTCACATATGATGCGATGTTCCGGCAGGCGGTGTCGGCGCTGCAGAGCCGCAATGCGCGCTTTTGCCGTGCTGGAACGCCGCAAGTGAGCACACTCTAGGCGGACCTTGTGCAGCAGTGCATCAAGATCCGGATAGTCCCTCAGAAAACTCTGCACGACCAAATTGAGCACATGTGCCAGACATGGGATGTGAGTGAGGTTGCCGAGGCCCAGAGCTGCCACCAGATTTCGGCCATTATCACACACTACCATGCCTGGCTGGAGATTCGCTGGCACAAACCACACATCGCTCTCCTGCTTGATGGCATTCCAGAGCTCCTGCGCTGTGTGGCTTCGATTCCCCAAATAAATTAATTTCAAGACGGCCTGTTGACGTTTGGCCACGGCTGTGCTCATGTCGGTCGTAACAGGTACACGTTCATCACGGGTCCATGTGGAGGTGGACTGTGACGGCTCCTGCAGCGATGATTCTGAGGAACTGGTGTAGGAGGAGGAGTCAATGCGTACAGAATGGATTCCTGCAATCCTTGGAGTGGGCAGGACACGTCCTGCGCCACTCGCACGGTCTGTACCCGGCTCAACGACATTAACCCAATGGGCAGTGAGGGAAAGGTATCGCCCCTGTCCATGTTGACTGGTCCACGCATCGGTGGTGAGGTGGACCTTGCTACTGACGGCGTTCAGTAGCGCGTGTTTTATGTGTCCCTCCACATGCTTGTGCAGGGCAGGGATGGCTTGCCTGCTGAAGTAAAAGCGGCTGGGCACATTGTACTGTGGGACTGCCAATGACATCAAGTCACGGAAGCTGTCAGTCTCCACCAGCCTGAATGACAGCATTTCCAGTGACAGAAGTTTGGCAATGCCTGCAGTCAGAGCCTGTGCTCATGGGTGGTTTGACGAGAAAGGCCGCCTTTTCTCCCATGCCTGTACTACCGATGGCTGTAGACTGGGCTGGGAGTGTGTGGATGACTGGGAAAGTGGTGCTGCGGGTGGAATTACAGCGGGTCTCTGGACAACAGGGCCAGAGGTTCTTCCACGGCGATCCTGGGAGGAAGCCGAACCAGCTGCGTGTGAGCTGGAGGAAGAGGCAACACGAGCTGAAGAGGTGGTAGCTGCCGCTGTTGGTTGGCCTAGCTCTTCAGTGTGTTTTTCTAACTCCGCCGGGTGCCTGGTGCGCACATGTTTCCACATGTTGGAGGTATTGAGGTTGCTGACATTTCGACCTCTTTTGACTTTGTGATGACACACCTTGCATTTGACATAGCAAATGTCAGCTGCAACTGTGTCAAAAAAGGACCAGGCACTGCAAGTCTTGGGAGCGCCCTTTTTGGCTTTTGGAAGAGACATGCTCCTAACGGCTGCCAAAGCGGAGGCTGCAGGATCTGCAGTCTTCCCCCTCCCTCTCCCTCTTTGGGCCCTACGGGGAATCTCTTCCTCAGAGCTGCTCCCACCACCTTCCTGTCCCTCACGCCAAGATGGGTCAAGGACCTCATCATCTACACTACCCTCTGCCCCCAACTGCTCCTCCTGGGTAGTCTCAGCAGCAGAGCACGCACCAGTAAGTGGCACCTGAGTGTCATCATCAGCTGATGCGGCCTGCGATGTGGTGACCGGAGCCACTGGCCCACCCGCCTCTTCAGAAGAAGAGAGAAAAAGCTGTTGGGCATCACTGCACCCTGCCTCTTCTTCCATTTCTCCAATGCTGCTTGGCTGGCCCCCTGTTTCCAAGCCAAGAGATTCAGAGAACAGAAGTAGAGACGGCTCCTGTCCTGGGCTCTCTGTCTGCCTGGGCAATTTGGCAGGTGGTGAAGAGACAGATGGCTGCTCTCCAGTGCTCTGTGTCTGAGAGGATGTGGCACTAATTGAAGTTGATGCATTAGCTGCCATCCATCCGACAACGGCTTCAATTTGGTCTTCACGCAGCAGCGGTGTACGGCGCTCTGCGACAAAGCTGCGCATGAATGACTGTTCCCTTGTGAAAGTGGGTGCTGATGAGTCACCGGTGCCCGCAGCGGGCACAGAATCCCCACGTCCCCTCCCTGCTCCGCGCCCACGCCCACGCCCACGTGCCTTACTCACTGCCTTCTTCATCTTGGGTGACTGATAAAGATAAGCAGAAAAGTACTAACGGCTTTGTGTGCTTATTCCTGAACAACTCCTCCTAACAGGTATAAGAAACACTAATTTTCTAAAGTGTGGACTAGACTTTAATATGAGCTAATGTGGCCTACAGAAATGTAAAGTGGTGTCACTGGTGTGTTTGGTGAACTTTATTATTTATTTATTTTTTGGGGGCTGAACTGACAACAGAGAGAGCTGCAGTCACACGGAGACCGTGCAGACAGCCGTAAACGGCGCTGCAAGGCCCAAAAACCCTCCTCTACGTTATCCTATGTAGTGTTTTTCCACAAGTTAGCTGGAGACGGGTGGAAAGACACTAATAGGAATTTTTTGAAAAAATGTGCAGCAGCCTGCACTACTTAAAACAAAATGAAAATTGATTTTGCGGTATGACGCAGTGAACAACCCTGAGCTGGAGACAACCAGGCTATGGCTGCTCACAGACTACAGGGCGAGCTGCAGTCACACGGAGACCGTGCAGACAGCCGTAAACGGCGCTGCAAGGCCCAAAAACCCTCCTCTACGTTATCCTATGTAGTGTTTTTCCACAAATTAGCTGGAGAAGGGTGGAAAGACACTAATAGGAATTTTTTGAAAAAATGTGCAGCAGCCTGCACTACTTAAAACAAAATGAAAATTGATTTTGCGGTATGACGCAGTGAACAACCCTGAGCTGGAGACAACCAGGCTATGGCTGCTCACAGACTACAGGGCGAGCTGCAGTCACACGGAGACCGTGCAGACAGCCGTAAACGGCGCTGCAAGGCCCAAAAACCCTCCTCTACGTTATCCTATGTAGTGTTTTTCCACAAATTAGCTGGAGACGGGTGGAAAGACACTAATAGGATTTTTTGTTAAAAATTAGCAGCAGACTAAACTATTTGGAAAAAAAAAAAAAAGAAGAACAGTATGAGGCAATGAACCACCCTCCCTGAACTGAATACAACCAGCTATGGATGGCCTATGGCTGCACTCAGACTAGAGAGTGGGCTGCACTCACACACACACACACACACACACAGACCTTGCAGATCGCTGTGAAAACAGCGCTACAAGGTAAAAGCAAGGTGAATAGTAGGTGAACACAGCGGTTGCTAAATTAGCCTTTGGAAAGCACAAAGAAGCAAATCGCTATCTCTAAACTGGCCCTCAGTCAGCAAACAGCGTCCTGTCACTAACTGAATTCACAGCAGAGTGATCGCAAAATGGCGCCAGCGACTTTTAAACTGCATCATGACATCATTTCAGCAGCCAATCACAGCCATGCCAGTAGTTTCATGCCCTCCATGCTGAACAGGATGTGCCCACACTTGAAATCATTCTCATTGGCTGAATTTGTGCATTTTGAATCTGGGAACTTCCGATTCCGGTATCCGATACGCGGCAAGTATCGGAATCCCGGTATCGGAATTCCGATACCGCAAGTATCGGCCGATACCCGATACTTGTGGTATCGGAATGCTCAACACTATTCAACTGTTAAAGTTTTATGCTTTAATACAAAAAAGATTCAGTGCTTACAGTAAAGAAAAAGATATAAAAATATGGTAATAAAAAGTATATAAAAATATGGTAATAAAAAGACATACAGGTATGCAAAACAGTATAAAATAAACAGGAGAAAAACTTACAGAAAAAAGCTAACTGATAGTCTGCTTTCTGCTCCCTGAGGGGGGTGATTATGGGCTGGAACACATCAGCTTCCCAGGCTGCCCTCACATGTGAACAATTTTTAATGTATACAAGCCAAATTTATAGAGTCACCCTGGAGGTCAGATTTCTAGACCAGCCCCTCAAGTTGATATTCTAATTGCTTGTTTTTGATTGGACCATGGCCACGCCCCCAATGAATATATTATTTTCTCTGAGATTCTTTGTTTAAAGCTCCCCACAGAGATAGTGTCAGGCTGTAATTGACATCTCTCTTTCAAAGAGCCGAAGGTGTGAAGCGCTTCCTCTCCTTCTTGGTCCTAGCTAGACCCCCTGGCGAGATTGGAGATAGAAGTCTGCTGTCTCAGGAAAATACATATTAACACCTGGGTTAGACCTGCAGCCTTTAGGACAGATGTTAAATTATTACTAGTCAAACAATAAATCTATACATAGTTCACTGCACACATATATATTTATACATATTTCACCACACCCTTAAAAACAAAAGGATCCAAGATGCATGTTTAAAAGTGTAGAACCATAGAAAAATTTCTGATTTATTTATCTCTAGTACAGTGTTTTTATAAATTATACCTGATTTGATCACATCATAGCAATGTGTTTTATATCCGCTTCATGTAATGTTAACACTGGAAACGCACAATAATTAACAGCATGCGCTGCCTCCCAAATACATAATGAACAGCATGGACTGCTGCTTCACTACTGATCATAAGCAGGTAATGGGTGTAACTGTGCATGTAGCATAATGATAATCTCATTACATTTACACAGAATTTCTAATTCAGTATTACCGTAATCACATTACAATAATTGAAGTCTGTCTTGATTAAATCTCCGATAACTTACATACACCATTGCCACTTGGACAGGAATAGCGCTGTGCTAAGACTACCAAGTGATACCAGAAGCAATAAGCAACACACAGACAATAGTCAGGACTGGCCCGATTACTTGGAAGCAATTCCAGCAAATTTGAGGTGTTTGGGGCCTAAAAGGGTCAGGGTTTACAAAAACCCACTCAAAAATAATTTTTTTGGGAGAGAACAAGGTGCATGATTGGAGCGGTCCCGGGGAAGATTTGGTGCAAAACTAAAGAGTCACTGACTTGTCAACAACAAGGTTTAGCTTTTACACAAATGAGAAAGTGTCAAAAATACAAGGCTTCAGGCTTCATTCAGATGTCTTTGATTCATGCACATGTTGTATCATTGTATTTCACAAATGGAGCAAAAAAGACAAAAAAACACACCCGATTTTGATCCCATTTGCTGATTAAACTCACCGATTCAAATCAATGGGTCAGTAAAAAAAGAAAAACAATGAAAAAACCCTATAAAAATACCCTTTATTTGCATTTATTTAAAAACACAAAAATGAGAGAAAAAATCAAGTCCGCAAGGGTCATCAAAAAATATATGCAATGTCAGGTTGGGATGATCATAACTATATGTCAATTTATAGGAAAAAAGTGAAAGTGAATAGAAGGTGTCTTCACCCTATGTATCCCTTCCTGACTGCGGAGGTTGGCACCCTGGGGATACGATATGGCGGCTCGCTCCACGCAAGCTATCCCTACCTGACCCTTACAGAATATTTCTACACAAAGCCAACACTACCACCTAATAAAGTGCTTAAGTGCTATAAAAACATAGGCTAAGTCTGGTTATGCCCATAAGATATTGGCCTAAAGATGTGAATACCTCTCTATAGCTGTAGTTTAATCTAACCGGGTGGGAAGATTTGCTGTAAGGAGATTTTCTCAGATTTATAAATATCTCTTAATGAAAAATCCCTATATATTTTGGTTTTCTAGTAGGTGAGCACAAATGCCATCCATAAATCATGCAAGTGTTGTCCGTTTTTTACAATTTAAAGGATAAAAAAAACTTGACAATGGCCAAAAATCGGATCCAGAATACTGATAAATAATGGTCCACATCTGAATGAAGCCCAACTGATAGTAAATACTGGCATTTATGACTTGTCAGTGATGGTTTAGTTTGTGGTTTGAGGTTTACCAGGGTTAAACATCAGTAATATGGTAGATATATCCCATGAGATGCTTACATATCCTTTTCTATCAATGGATTTTAGATTGGCTTCCACAATTTACCAGCGCTCAGATGGCCGCCACTTGACCAAATCCATTGTGACACTGAACATGAAGAAGTTATATCATATTACATAATACCTAACATTTGAGGCGGACGGGTCCATCCCCAGCCATCTCAGGAGGTTTCTGTGGCACTTTTAAAGCATCTGTGGGTATTGTTATTAGGCACCTAACATATGTGGGTAGGGACAGTGCAAGATCTTTTGATGCACATTTTTCAAAATGTTCCCTTTTCCCAGTCATCCTAAGGAATGTTAGGTCCCATTTAGATGGGTGAATAATCGGTGAAGGAGCATTTGTAGAAACGCTTGTTCCTGATTATCCAGCTATCTAAACAGGCCATCAAACTCCCAATAAACTAGCAAAATGCTTGTCTGTCGGGTGTGATAATTTGGGGGGGATGTGCTTCTCTACAGATCTACCCATCACCGGGTCAGGAGTAACATGGAGTAGAAATTCTATGTCGTCTTTATTTTGGGCACTGGTAGTGGTAGCAATGGTAATATCCCTACAAATATGAGATTGATCATATATCCCATTAATTAGCCATGTATTTTTGTGGTAAAAGAAAAGCCCTCCCTGACTCAATAGAGGTATGGCGCAAAATGTATAAAAGTCATTATTTCAGCATTCCTAGGGATGCTAAACATAAGAGCCACCTCCACAGAATGCAGCCTTGGTGCTGCTGAATGTGTCTCTTTTACTTAAAAATGCCCTGGGGGGGGGGGGGGGGGGGGTGACAGGTTCCCTTTAAGCAAGTTGAAGATAAAATGTTCTCTAAAAGGCCTAAAGTTAAAGATGATAAATTTCCTTTGCATTTTATGCAAATATTTATATATATTTTCATATTTTACACTGTAAAAATTACAAAAAGAAAACTGGGCCAGTGCAAAAGTTTGGACACCCTGCATGGTTAGTACCTAGTAGCACCCCCTTTTAAAAGTATCACAGCTTGTAAATGCTTTTTGTAGTCAGCCAAGAGGCTTTCAATTCTTGTTTGAGGGATTTTCATCAATTCTTCCTTGGTCTGGGAACTGTGAAAAGAGGTTTCTGTCCTGATGAAGAGGTCCTGCGTGACCGCGAAACGCGTTGACCGTGTAAACCTTTAATATAATCTTCCTTCAATTTGATGTTTCGTGGATATATCATCAGCAGCGCATGAGTGACATTTCCGTCCAGATTTCAAACTTTTACATGTCAATGAATCTCTACTGGAACTTCTAAGTGCTTGCATTATGAGAAAGGTCCACTGATTTTGATGGACACCATGTAAAGTGGACTGGATCATATACTGTGATTGTGCATGTGCCCCTTCACTTTGTGCTGTCCAATTCCTTGGTTGAGCTTGTTGGACATTTGTGTATTTTCAACCATACTAACTATATAACTATGTAATGCTTCATTTCTTCGGTAGTGGCACTACAGTGGGGAATTGCTGTCACATTTGTCCCCCATTCTGTAACAAATATTTGTATATGTTGGGTATGTTTTTGTTTTTTGTTTTTTTTTGAACGGATGCAAGGATATTTGGATTGATATTGTCATTTATTTATTTATTTATTAAATTGTTACTTGTCTTAATATATACTTACCTTGTAATGTCTTCACATCCTGTTCCGTCCAGATGTGGCCGGATCCCAGAATTCCAAGCGGCGGAAGTTCACCTACCTCCATATTGGGACACTCAAGTGATGGGTCCAAAATAAAATGAGGAACAGCATCCAGTCCAGGTGAAAAAATAGAAAAAAACTTTTTCCGCCATCATAATGATGGCGGAAAAAAAGTTTTTTCTATTTTTTCACCTGGACTGGATGCTGTTCCTCATTTTATTTTGGAGTTACTATGTCCATTTGGGTCTATGGACTTGGAGTGTGCATCTTATTTCTCAACTGATGTGCTGTCAGCTGCTTTTTTCTTTGACCCAAGTGTTGGGTGTCTTAGTATGGAAACTGCTGGTGGTACCAACTTCTTGCGAGGTACCACCAGCAGAACACAGTCGGACCACATACACACTGTATATGCCATATGCACCACACACACACTTTATACGCCGTATGCACCACACGCACAAACACACACACTGTATATACCGTATGCAGCCTCTTGCGTGGTACCACCAGCGGAACACCATCGCTAACATGCTGCCGCCGGGATCAGTCGAATGATTCACTGACCGCCGCCATCTTCGTACAGGAGAAGTGCAAGCGCAGTTTTAATGTGACCGCCACTATCTGTCTGCACAAAGATGGCGGTGGTCTGATTTACTTTGCCTGCGCGAATTCCACGCAGGCGCAGTGAATCATTTGGCAGATGCGCGACGTGTCTACAGGCAGAGGAAGCCCGTCACATTAAAGTGGTTTTCCCACAAATGAAAGTTCATTTTAAAAATTGTCTGTGTCTGACCGTGTACGGAGCATACCACATCTCCTGGGCAGGGGAGGAAGCAAAAGACAATACTGACATTACAGCAGGGGATCACAGAGGATTTCTTTTGTCAGGTAAAATATTTCACTGACTGTTTTTAAACAATATTTTACCTCACAAAATGTATCCTCTGCGATCTCCTGCTGTAATGTCAGTATTGTCTTTTGCTTCCTCCCCTGCCCAGGAGATGTGGTATGTTCAGTACACGGTCAGACACAGACAATTTTTAAAATGAACTTTCGTTTGTGGGAAAACCCCTTTAAAAAGCAAATATCATTGCCAACATGGCTCCTCCTAAAAAGTACGACAATGACAATGAAAGGAAACCTTTACCTACTTTGATTTCATTTTAACACAGGGGGAGGGGTGAGTGCACATAGGATAGAGGACACACCGGGGGGGAGACAGCTCAAATGAGAGAACACATGAGGGAAGAAGACAGCACAGTGGTGGAGAGAGAGAGCAGACAAGGGGGATAGCACATGGGGTACACAGGTCAAAGAAGTGAGCACAGACGGGAGAAGTCAGCACATGGGGAAAGAGAGAGTGGATAGGTGGGTGAGCACATGGTGGAGAGATTCTCAACGCTGCACAGCCTGCCCCCATCATGACATTACCGCCCTCCCGATGTGATAGCATCGGACCTCCATCTAGTTTTTATATGTTTTTCATTTACTCTACACATTTTGTTTGGAGCATTTAAATATTGAAACATTTTTAGTTTTATTTTATTTCCATTGTAACTTGGGCTAGTATATTATCCCCAGTTACAAAGGAAATGCGGCGAGCTGGCAGCATAGCAGGATTGTCCAGGTCTCCTATGGCCCAGCAGCTACTGCTCCCTTCCTACTCTCAGCAGTCATATAAAGCTTTGTATGGAGGTGGAAGCACTATCAGCATTTTAATGATAATAAGCCATCTCTGCTTTTTCTATGGGGTCTCTAGCTGTCTTTGACAGTCAAAACCCCTTTCTGCAGCTACACAATTGCATGCAGTGGTGCTTCTATGCAGTGACGCTTTAGAACGTCATTGCAAGATGGGATCAATTCCGCCCGGAATTTTAAAGTCTATGGGCAGTCTATTAATAAATAAATTAATAAACAAATTAAACCTTAAAGTTGAGGGTCCTAGCAAAAGGATACTCTCTGATCACCTTTGTAAGAATCATTATAAAAAGAATAAATGTATTGCCCAAAACCAACAACCCCTTTAATGACCATAGACATATGTTATAGATTTTTTATTTTTCACTGAAGTCTTGAAAGCTGCAGATGTCTTTTAAATTAGGATGAAATAAATATTATAGGTCCAAATGAGCTCTCTTGAGATGAGCAAATAGACTAAAACATAAATAACACCGCAGGAGAGTTCCTTGAAGTCTGGCTACACATAGACATGGGATTTTTGCCAAAAGATCCAGCGGTCATAAGTCAGATAGCTCTATTATTTTTCATCTTACTCTTTTCCCTATTGTCCAAGCCTGTCCTCCCACATTTATTTAGTTAACAGGCATCATCTTTTTGCTTTATATCTATTCCAAAACACAGCTATTGTATTTATTACATGTGTGACATTATGGTCACACCGATATGTAGGATAGCAAAAACATAGCATTTAAATGCAAAATGTTTAAGCTACATTCACATGTTCCATTATAAGGAATCTGTCAGCAGATTTTTGCTATGCAATCTGTAATCCAGTGTTGTCTCACTTAGTTTACTTGGTGGAGCATTTGTAATAGAGTCACAGTTTTCTCTGTTACAGATCTAACAATGATTCGTAGCTTCCTGTGTTCACTGTATAGCGATAGAGCTGCTAATCAATGCTGTGGGCTAGTTTGGACTAGGATGCACAAGGGCACTTGTCAGGTAGTGATAATCTTCTGCTGATAAAACACTGATTGTATTGAAGCAGTACACTGTCAAAAAGGTGGAAACTGTGGCAGAACCCTGTAAGGCGCTTTTCAAATCTGTCAAACACAAATTTCAGCATGCCATATGTTATAGTACAAATGTGAACAAAGCTTTAGTTATAGTCAAAATCTTGCATATTGTCCATAATGTGTCGAATGCTACACATTATTTTATGGACAAAACCTACAAGAACAAAATGAGCATTAACCCTGCTGTAACTAAATAAGTACAACGCAAAAGTGCATTTAAATAACATAGGGTTCTTAGTAAACACTGTTTTTGATTAAAAAAGCATAAAAGCCATCCCACCAGCAACAAGGTGACTCTATTTGGGACGGTCCTATACTGTCTAATATTAAAACCTTTCCATGTATCAGAAGTAACCTGCATGAATAAGGCAGACAAAGGAATATGTCCCTAACTCTGCACACCTCAGCCTTGGGAAGCTTTTTAAATGTAATGTCCTGCTCAAAGAGAAGAGGCCGCAGCCTCATTTGCGCAAAATGCAGAAATCCAAGAAAAAACTCACAAATTGGGCTGGAGTTTGAGTTGGTATACATGCAGCACATAAACACATGTTCACATTGGCCACTAAACAGACAAAACCTACAAGAAACAAAATGAGCATATACCTTGCTGTATCTAAACAAGTGAAAAGCAAAAGTGCATTTAAATAACATAGGGTTCTTAGTAACACTGCTTTAAATAATTAAAAAAGCATAAAAGCCATCCCAGCAGCGACAAGGTGACCCTATTCGGGACAGTCCTAATACTATTAAAACCTTACCCTGTGTCAGAAGTGACCTGTGTGAATAAGGGCAGACAAAGGACTGGGTCCTGAAAGCTGGACACCTCAGCTTTTGGATTAAAAACAGTATTACTAAGAACCCTATTTTTGTTAAACGCACATTTTCTTTTTTTCTTGTTTAGTTACAGCAAGGTATATGCTCATTTTGTTTCTTGTAGGTTTTGTCTGTTTAGTGGCCAATGTAAACATGTGTTTATGTGCTGCATGTGTACCAACTCAAACTCCAGCTCAATTTGTGAGTTTTTTCTTTGATTTTTGCATTTTGCGCAAATGAGGCTGTGGCCTCTTCTCCTTGAGCAGGACATTACATTTAAAAAGCTTCCCAAGGCTGAGGTGTAGGAAGTTAGGGACATATTCCTTTGTCTGCCTTATTCACGCAGGTTACTTCTGACACATGGAAAGGTTTTAATATTAGACAGTGTAGGACTGTCCCAAATAGGGTCACCTTGTCGTTGGTGGGATGGCTTTTATGCTTTTTCTCATCAAAAACAGTATTACTAAGAACCCTGTGTTATTTAAATGCACTTAAATGCGTTTTACTTGTTTAGCTGCAGCAAGGTATATGCTCATTTTGTTTCTTGTAGGTTTTCTCTGTTTAATGGCCAATGTGAACATGCGTTTATATGTTGCATGCATACCAACTCGAACTCCAGCTCAGTTTGTGTGTACATTATAGTATGGGAATGAAAAACATTTTAGAGAAACACAGTTTAGAAAAACACTTAAAACTGTCCATATTATTCATTTTTCTTTAATCAACGTTAGTATGGTAGTGAACACTCAATAATGTATGTACAATGTAAATGTCACAGGAAAAAAATGCAATTTTCATTCAGTAACCTTTATATTATAAAACCGTGTGTCTTGAACCTAGTGTACCATAGCTTACCAAATTATTGGCTTAGTATGTTTCTATTAGTCCTTTGGGTTGTGCAAATCACTTTAAATATTCCCTGAAATGCTGCATAACAATACCAATAAAATGGAAGAGAATAAGCTGGTATTTATAGAAATATTTTGCTCTTTCCTCCGTGAAACTACAACTTTCTAAATGTCATGGCTTAATATGTAATAAAATACAGAAGTTGTACAGAAGTTTATGATGGCAGTAACAGCTGGGGACGCAATTAATTCACAAAAATCTTCAAACTTTTGTACATTTCCCTGAAGAACTCAGAAACTAGTTTTGGTTAGAATGAATTCATTCTATACCTGCCATTTGATAAATTCTCAGTATGTGATGTTCAAGCTAGTAGGAAAATCACATAGTCACCTAGGTAATGACAATTACTGAGATGTACTTTGCATGAACTGTTTTAATAGTACTTTCAGCCATTTTTGAGAGAGGCTATCTGACAACCATTGCTGCCAGTTTACCCAGGGGTTGTCACTGAATGTCATATAAATGTACACAAATGTTGAGATGAACTTAGTTATAATGGAGCATGATGGCTCATTATTAGTCAGCAAAATTATCTTGAAACACCCAGAGCACTGGATTTGAGTCTGGCTATGGGCAAACTCTGCATAGACTGTGTGTATTCTCCCCATGTTCCTATGAGTTTCCTCCCATTCCCCCCCAAAAAAACGATTCATGTGGAAAAGATGCTCTTGTCCATTTTTCAGATGCTGTTTGTTTTAATTGTGCAAAATGGCACATTGCTTACGTATTCCACCAGACAAGACTGGCCCATGAACTGCCATGTTCACCTGAACAAAGCCTATAATGTGGTCATTAGACTAGAGTGATTGTCCCTGATACTTGTTGTGAAGAAACCAAAGTATATCTTAATTACCCAGACAGCTATGTTTTTGCAAACCAATAAGAACTGACTTTTCATCTGTATATTGGCTTGTGGATTTAAGTGTTTATGTCTGGTGATTCAGGAAGACAAACTTGCAAACTGATACACCATTTAACTTACTGTGTAAGGGTACTGTCACACTCTGCAACTTTCCAACGATCACAACCAGCGATACGACCTGGCCGTGATCGTTGGAAAGTCGTTGTGTGGTCGCTGGAGAGCTGTCACACAGACCGCTCTCCAGCGACCAACGATGCCGAAGGCCCCGGGTAACCAGGGTAAACATCGGGTTACTAAGCGCAGGGCCGCGCTTAGTAACCCGATGTTTACCCTGGTTACCATCGTAAAAGTAAAAAAAAACAAACAGTACATACTCACATTCCGGTGTCCGTCAGGTCCCTTGCCGTCTGCTTCCCGCTCTGACTGAGTGCCGCCATACAGTGAAAGCAGATCACAGCGGTGACGTCACCGCTGTGCTCTGCTCTTACTTTACGGCCGGCAGTCAGTCAGAGCGGGAAGCAGACTGCGAGGGACCTGACGGACACCGGAATGTGAGTATGTACTGTTTGTTTTTTTACTTTTACGATGGTAACCAGGGTAAACATCGGGTTACTAAGCACGGCCCTGCGCTTAGTAACCCGATGTTTACCCTGGTTACAAGCGAACGCATCGTTGGATCGGTGTCACACACACCGATCCAACGATGACAGCGGGAGATCCAGCGACGAAAGAAAGTTCCAAACGATCTGCTACGACGTACGATTCTCAGCAGTGTCCCTGATCGCTGCTGCGTGTCAGACACAGCGATATCGTATGGATATCGCTGGAACGTCACGGATCGTACCGTCGTAGCGACAAAAGTGCCACTGTGAGACAGTACCCTTAGTCTGTAATAGTGACTTGTGCATAGTGTGTGTTTCTCTTTGTTTATTGCTGTGTGCTGATATGCTAAATGTTCATTGAATTCTGGAACCAGCTTGGTGACTTCTAAAGCAGAGAGGGAAAGACTGTGCAAATAGATTGAATAGTCAAGTAGTACTACTTGATCTCATCACCATTGTTTACCTTATCTTGATGTTGGACTGAAAGACACTGGGTAATTCTAAAAATAGCTTACATGCCTTGGGTATAAAAAGACTCAGAGATCACATCATGAGAAGCTGAAGTAACACAGATCTACCAGCCAGACATTCTGCAAACCACCCAACAGACAAGAGAAAGGACTGCAGCCAATTCATCATGGCACCATCACGAGGGACACTGATCTATGATTCTATAGGAAACAACCTAGGGGTTTTTGGCTCCGGTTGGAAGGATACAGATCTGATCCAGTGACCATCTCTGAACCATGGATATGTTTGGAGAAAGCCAGGTCTGGGACCCGCTGGTCGCCTGGTTCCATGGAGATGGTCAGATAAGCCAGGTGGTGACTCTTGTGTCAACTGGCTTTGGACCTTGTATGGACTCTATGGACTGTTCTGTCATCTTCCTACGCTTGTCGATATCTCTTCTCTGTGTGTATATCACAGGTGGAATAGTGACCCTGGGAGCTCTGATATAACATCTACCATTATCCCGGTGAGACAACGGAAGAGTAAGACCCTGTCATGTGCACTATGTTGGGGTAATTGCTGAGATTGTTCTGTTTGCTATTGCGTGTTGTGGTTCAATAAAGTATTGCCACACTATTTTACCTTAACCCTGTGTTGTCTGTGTAGTGTATTGCCCACCAGGAGATAGAGCGGGCGTTCAGTGGTATGAGCCCTTGTCCATGCAGTCTTGCTAAAGACAGCTGGGCCAGCGGATGAGAGCACCCACTGACTCCGTTTCTCCACACTTGTGTTCAACTAATTACTTACAACAATGCCAAAATGCCCTGATATCCACAGTTTCAAATGAGTGATAGATGAGAAAGTGCAAGGTACTCTATCGCCTCCTTGAAGGAGAACATAAGAGACCAGAGAAAGGGGTGAGACATTCTTTTCATGTCATGTGGACACATGTATTTGAGGCCTTAAGTGTTGAGATAGACAAAGACAGGGAAGGAAAGTGAAGAGTAGTCTTCTATGTGAGAGTTTAAGAATGTGATTGAGTGGTTGAGATGAGGCTATTTTTGGTAGAGCCATGGTTGCATGTAGGGTGGTCATTTTGGCATATCATGTGACTCCTGCATCATGGCATTACTTGCCCTGCCCAGGTACATCTGAGAAATCTATAGCAATGAGGTTTTGATAGTGGTCACCTGGCAGTTCTAAAATGGCTACAACAAACAGGCTTGGAGCTAGCTCTCATTTCTCATAGCCTTGGGGTTGCCCTGGCCTTTACCCTTTTACCCCTAAACAGGAATCTGTACTTACATAGGCTCCTTGGGCAAGGGCCACAGTGTCAGCTGCTGGTGGCGCAAGCTGGCAAGAAAGGCTAGTCAGTTAGCCAGACCAAAACCAAGAGAGCCGCAAAGGTACAAAATCCTCAGGCAGGAGGAAGGTCAAAAACAAGCCGAGGTCAAAACAGTTAAACACAATACCAAACTGGAGCTGAAAATGCAGACCTAAATAAGGGAAGGACAAGGCTATATCTGGCAGCTTCTAGCAATAAGCTGGAAGCTTAAGTAGGGTGTGGTGCTCTCCTATTGGCTTGATCAGGGAGCTGATAACTCCAGCTGGACAGCACACACACCCATACTGTCAGATTGGATGGCACTACAGGTCTCTGCCACCCAAATCTAAGTGACTGTACAGAGTCTGTGCCACCAAGAGCTTCTGGTTCCAATATCTCTTCTATCACCAGTGCAGCCCACAGAATGAATACGACAGTGACAGAAGCAGATGTTGCATAGGCAGGTCCTGGTGGAGATGTGACACCTATACAGCAGCAGGCAAGCTTCCCCATTGTTGTAGGAATGAGGGGTTGGCGGTTGCTGCTTCAAGAGCTCCAGTCTGGTTGTCATTATGCTGCGTACCCACCTCTAGACAAGCCCTTACCTTGATCTAAAACAGTTAAATATGTCTTAGTATTGGTGGTAAATAATGTCATTATATTATACAGTATAATCTATATGATACCTTGCCTGTTATGATCCCTTGTTCTTTTATTACATTTATTTACCTCCAATAGAATTTGTCTCTCTATTCACAATTTATATTTCATGAATGCAGATGGTGACAGTACTTTCTAGCTACTTTGTATTCTGACGGTAATTACATCTGCCCAGTATTTTATTCTCTCCTATAACCTGCAACACTACTCTGCGAACAGCCTGTCTAGAGTTGCTATCTGACCACTATATTCATTGTATGGTGCACTGGCACAGACAGAAGAACAATATATGGGCCCTTTGAGGATCAATAGTTTATCATAATGCACAATTCCATCAGCTTCGGAGGTTGAAATGGGCCCCCTTACCTTCTGGGCCCCTGTGCGGCTTCACAAGTTGCACCAACGATGTTTGCCCCTGGTACAGTGGTTACATTGGTTTGATTGTTGCTTCTACTATAGGTTATCACTATCCCTGACTATGTGATTAGACATTTCTATGTTTTATTATGGAATGATGGGGAGAGTAACCTAAGAGAGCAAAAGTTTAATTTTATGGCCATTACCTAGGTTTCTATCCGGAATCTCCTTCTGTGTAGTAGTAAAATGCTACTTATACTTGGATGTGTAAATTTATATTTAAAAAAACAACAAAAAAAAGTTAGTTGCAGAACTACAGCAGGATATGGACAACCCCTTTAAGAGCACTGTCATGGGGCTTTATTTAAACATGGTGTGGCGATATTATATGGACACTGTATGGCATTATTTAAGTTTGTAGCTATTGGTTCAGCAGCTCTGTGATGCTTTTAGATGGTACTACAATATACAGATTCTGTAAGACACTGTAATTTTGCTCATAGAATGAAATGTGTAATTATGTAGGTGTTATTAGTAGTGTTGAGCATTCCGATACCGCAAGTATCGGGTATCGGCCGATACTTGCGGTATCGGAATTCCGATACCGAGTTCCGATACTTTTGTGGTAATTAAAGAATATAACATTTCTCAGCAACAAGACCATTAACATGAGGCATACAGGTAGGACTAGTGTAACATTTCTATTAGCTGTATGCCCATACTAGCTGTTTCCAGCCAGCTAACGCTCGGCACGCTCATTGCTATCTAATTAACGCTGCTAGTGATTAAACTAAAGTAAATAATGACAACATTCAATAGCGCTTACGCAGGTGGTAAATTAACTTAAAATAAGTTAATAATAATAATCATTAAAAATCTGAATAATACTAATAATACATTTTATTCACAGTGTAAAATCAAAAACAAACTGGATTCGTGTGGTAATGTGTGGGGACAGAGCCTCGTGTGGTAATGTGTGGGGACAGAGCCTCGTGTGGTAATGTGTGGGGACGGAGCCCCATGTGGTAATGTGGAGGGACGGAGCCTCGTATGGTAATGTGTTGGGACAGAGCCTCGTGTGGCAATGTGTGGGGATGCAGCCTCGTGTGGTAATGTGTGAGGATGGTGCCTCGTGTGGTAATGTGTGGGGACGGAGCCTCGTGTGGTAATGTGTGGGGACAGAGCCTCGTGTGGTAATGTGTGGGGACGAAGCCTCATGTGGTAATGTGGGGGGACGGGATTATGTGTGGTAATGAGGTGGGGGGGCGGAATTATGTGTGGTAATGTGGTGGGGGGGTGGGATTATCTGTGGTAATGTGGTGGGGGGCAGGATTATATGTGGTAATGTGGTGGGGGGGCAGGATTATGTGTGGTAATGTGGTGGGGGGCAGGATTATCTGTGGCAATGTGGTGGGGTGGCGGGATTATGTGTGGTAATGTTGTGGGGGGCGGGATTATCTGTGGTAATGTGGTGGGGGGCGGTATTAAGTGTGGTGATGTGGTGGGGGGGATTATGTGTGGTAATGTGGTGGGGGGCGGGATTATGTATAGTAATGTGGTGGGGGGCGGTATAATGTGTGGTTATGTGGTGGGGGGGCGGGATTATGTGTGGTAATATGGTGGGGGGCGGGATTATCTGTGGTAATGTGGTGGGGTGGCGAGATTATGTGTGGTAATGTGGTGGGGGGTGGGATTATGTGTGGTAATGTGGTGGGGGGCGGGATTATCTGTGGTAATGTGGTGGGGGGAGGGATTATGTGTGGTGATGTGGTGGGGGTGGGATTATGTGAGGTAATGTGGTGGGGGGCAGGATTATCAGTGGTAATGTGGTGGGGGGAAGCATAATGTGTGGTTATGTGGTGAGGGGCAGGATTATGTGTGGTAATGTGGTGGGGGTGGTATTATGTGTGGTAATGTGGTGGGGGCGGGATTATCTGTGATAATGTGGTGGGGGGTGGGATTATGTGTGGTGATGTGGTGGGGGGCGGGATTATGTGTGGTGATGTGGTGGGGAGCGGGATTATGTGTGGTAATGTTGTGGGGGTGAGATTATGTGTGGTAATGTGGTGGGGGGCGGGATTATGTGTGGTGATGTGGTGGGGGGTGGGATTATGTGTGGTAATGTGGTGGGGGGCGAGATTATGTGTGGTAATGTGGTGGGGAGTGGGATTATGTGTGGTGATGTGGTGGGGGGGCAGGATTATGTGTGGTGATGTGGGGGGGTGGGATTATGTGTGGTAATGTGGGGGGCGGGATTATCTGTGGTAATGTGGTGGGGGCGGGATTGTGTGTGGTGATGTGGGGGAGGGATTATGTGTGGTAATGTGGTGGGGGGCAGGATTATGTGTGGTAATGTGGGGGGGCAGGATTATGCATGGTGGATGTGAGGGGGAGGGATCATGTGTGGTAATGTGGTGGGGGGGTGGTATTATGTGTGGTGATGTGGTGGGGGGCGGGATTATGTGTGGTGATGTGGTGGGGGCGAGATTATGTGTGGTAATGTGGTGGGGGCGGGATTATGTGTGGTGATGTGGTGGGGGCAGGATTATGTGTGGTAATGTGGGGGCAGGATTATCTGTGGTAATGTGGTGGGGGCGGGATTGTGTGTGGTGATGTGGGGGGGAGGGATTATGTGTGGTAATGTGGTGGGGGGTGGGATTATGTGTGGTAATGTGGTGGGGGGCGGGATTATCTGTGGTAATGTGGGGGGGCAGGATTATGCGTGGTGGATGTGGGGGTGGGATTGTGTGTGGTGGGGGGCGGGATTATGTGTAATAATGTGGTGGGGGCGGAATTATGTGTGGTAATGTGGTGGGGGCGGGACTGTGTGTGGTAATGTGGTGGGGGCGGGATTATGTGTGGTCATGTGTGGGGGCGGAGCTACTGTGCAGGGGGCGGGATTAGCGAGTAATCACGATGCCTCTTATATATATAGATTAATAGGTCATATACGCCCCGGGGGTGACAGATTCCCTTAAATGGGCAAATGTTAGTACTTCTGCAGCCAAATCTTTCTGCAGGTGTTTTGCAATGACTCAAGGGATTTGACCACCTGTATCCTCAGGAATCTAGGGTGATGTCACAGGAATTTGCTAGGCTACTTGAGAACCTGGCATTAGCCACAACAAAGCAGGGTCACCATAGGAGAAGGGAGCAAAGTCCGGCCCTGGAGCCGAGACAAATGAGTAACACAATACTTGACAATATAACAAGGAATAGCCGTAATCACAATAATCTAAATAAGCTCAAACCTGAGTTAGAAAAACCTTTTCTGCCTATACTGAAACCCACACCTCTCTGTATGCTTTTTTCTCTGAATTGTTGGCTTTCAAGCAGGTAATTGTAATTGGTTGTGCGCTGCATATTTTTATTGATGAAAGATCTGTACCCTAAAGGTAAGTTATTTTCATATAGTTTGTGTACAAGGACTGACAATTTTTGAAGCTGTAGGCAGATTTTATTTTACAGTGGAGTTACATGTTAAATTGAGAGCAGATTGATCATTCTGAATTTCAGATCGATGAATATAATTCCAGTCATGTTTTGTTGCAATTAAGAAACAAGATGTAGAGACTATAGAGAACGGTAGGCACAGAAGCTTAGTGGGAAAGACTGGTCCAGAATATAAAATGTAAAAAGTTTTATCGCTGCTGTATTGAATACATTAAAAGAAACACACATTTGCCTCATCGTGTTTACTTCTTTTACATCTGAATTTCTTTGCAATTTGAGGTGACAGATCTTGACACGCAGGCACTGTAGGCTTATACATCACTGTCAAAAAGTCCAAGTGCTAAAGTATAGGTCATTCTCCTTCATACTGAGGATGGATAGACAGGATCCAACGCAGATAAAGTTAGTAAATTGGATAATGATGGCTTAAATATGTTTTATTGTTGTCAACTATTTTCTTTCCTTGTGATTTATTGCTTGGTTCAGAACTAAAGGAAAATTGTAATTATTTCTTAGCAAACTGACTTGTTGATGGGAGAGCTTGTTACTGTCCTTGAGAGTCTGCTTGTTATCATCCTGAAGTATAAACACGGTTGCAAGGGTAAAGCTTATTAAATGGTTATGCATGAACGGGCAGCAAATGTTCTTAAGAAAAATGGAGAACAGACCCTATCTGAAATACAACTGACTATACCTTCTGTGAAATACAAAACATTAATAGTAGCAGTGTTACAAATGTAAATCAAAATAAAGTCCTTCACATTTTTCTCAGTTCTCATTTTATGGTACTTTTTTGCCATATTATTTTAATCACTTTTTATATATCTGGGAATTTTGATTCCCACTAAATGGAAAGCCTTACCACCTAATCAAGCTATTGAGTC
This sequence comes from Ranitomeya variabilis, assembly GCF_051348905.1. Classification (NCBI taxonomy): domain Eukaryota; kingdom Metazoa; phylum Chordata; class Amphibia; order Anura; family Dendrobatidae; genus Ranitomeya; species Ranitomeya variabilis. The sequence continues at coordinate 190,866,081 of NC_135238.1, forward strand.
TAATAAATCCTCCGTCAGATCTGTTGGTCACAATCACCCCAGATTAGTCACCAAATTATGGTAGATGAGGTGCTGAAAATATCAGGCAAGGCCATTGTGATACATTCATAAGTCTGAAGAGTAACTTTGGTTTTAATTTTTATTTCCTAAATCAATGATACACATGAAAATAAGAAACTCTGGAATATATCTTACAAGATAAATCTTCTTTCTCCTCCTGGACTCATCATTCATTTTCAAAATTATTAATTCATAAGTAAAATCTGAAGACAGATTTTTACATTCCTGTGATAGAATCTTATTAGTAGCAATTAGCATCTTCTATGTAGAGGTGAGGAGGAGAGAGGAGCTAGAGGCAGAGCGCCTCCAACGTCCTTCAACCACCCCTCTACATAGACTTTTAGAAGCAAAGTCTTCTTGTATCTCAGTAGTGTCAAAATCTGTCTTCACTGAAAATAGATTTTACTCATGAATTGAGAATTTTGAAAATAAATACGGTAATTAGCTCAGGAGGAGAAAGAGGCAGACTTCACTGATAAGATATATAGCAAAGGGTTTTTCATGTATACTATTGAATTATGAAATAAACATTAAAATGATGATTACTTTTAAGTATAAATAGCCAAAAGTTAGTAGTATGAAAGAGATCAGAGCCAAACAGATGAACCAATGAAGATTTAAGTCATAGCCAATAGATAAAGCTGAGATAAATTCGGAAGAGGCATGGCAAGGGTCTGAAAGCAGCAAAAATTAGTAACCAGATGTCAGGAAATATAATGCAAGTGGAGAACTGCAAGGAATCGGGAACACCGATCATAGATTAGGGCTATGCCTGAAGGGCCTGGGAATATATAGGTGGGTTGTCTGTGCTGAATCATTCGGTCATGACTCATGATGTGATCAAAAGAGGTACTGGCAGGGCAAAGAGGCTGGACCAAGGCGAGATCAGTAACACTGAGGTTGTACTGATCCCTGCTACAGGCACAATGGGGAAAAAACAACTGACAAAATGCTAGCACTATTGAATATACAATGGCACCAAAGCTTAACGGGATTGTCCGATCTTAAACTGCAGTCTGCAGTCAGTCTACATGACTTCATCCTTAGCAATAACTTACATGCCCCCTGACGAAGGTGCCATCCGAAACGCGCGTTGGGGCGGTCAGGCGGATCCCCTGGGCCACTACTGAAATATCCCTCACAGGTAATAGTGCATATTTCAATATGATAACATTCTAGCACTTTTGGCACTTTACCTTTCTCGGCTGGAGATAGGATTATTTGGTCCCTATTTGTTTGATCTCCATGCTGTGAGTTTGCCTGTTACAGGTTGGATTAATTTATTTCCCTGGAGGTTTTGTACATTTACACAGATCCTGTATTTAGGCTTATGATTGCGGGGGTGTTTTTCTGTCATTAATATTTACTCTGCTATTGGATTTACCGTCAATACTGGCCCATTTGTGGTTCCGCCTGCCCTTGAGCGTTTTTTATACTTCCTTTGTATGTTATTCACAGATGTTGTAACATTCCCTTCACGATGTATTCATCAATAAAATTTATAACCTTTCTACAAAGTTTTGGACTTTTTGATCGTGAGGTGCTGCTGTTTTGATTTAGTATGACTTCATCCTTGTGAATCCTCGCATCACACGCACTGCGTGCTGTGAGGATTGTTCGATGCCACTGATGGTCATTTGACCAGAAGTATGTGAAATGCATTCTCCCGGCCACATTTTGACCTGTATTTAGACTTCCTAGACTTTTGACCTGGCTAGTCAACTCTCCTCTGCCAATTTGCTCCACCAGCAGGCAGCTACTCGATGGATATAACCCAAGGGACCCTATTGTAAGTTCAAATTCTTTTATAGGTCTTAAAGGATGATATTTAGGGTTCCTCTAGGACCCCCTAACCAAAGTTTATCTGTGGAAACCAAATTAAGACTGGCCAGGTTTTAATACAGTTCACCCTTGCATCTGTTTTGTCCAAAGAGGTGCAGTATTACTCATCTATCAAACAACATCCGAAATGGCGTGGAAACCCTGCTGGTGCTTATACGCATTGATGACACTCTTCGATAGCAATGATTAGATAGTAGTGGTTTTGTATTAACCTTTCCATTACTATACTACTTGTAAAGTCAGGTACCAAAAACATCACATGACACTGGAGAAGCATGAGGTTGTTATCTTGGGGGGGTTGTGGTCTCCTAGATAAATTGTTACCTTAAATTGATTTATTAGGTTGGCACCACTGTTCTAAATCATGTGTGCTAAAGACGTATTTATGCCGAAGTCTGTATAATATTGAGCAGACATGAAGGTTTTAGGAAGATTGATTTCAGATAAATCATGCACAGTTGTATTCCAATTTCATATTTTATTCACTAAGACGGTAAGTACTGACATTCCACAAAGCCGTATTGGGTTAATTTAGAGATGGCTGATGCACCACACTTGCTTTAAGATTGATTAGTGGAAATAACTGAGATGTTTATATGGCAGAGAGCTCCATTTAAGTGGTGCTTTTTACTCACCTGCAGCTCAGCTAATAAAACGTGACATAGATTGAGCGTGGTCTAGGGCTGTGAATGGGCTTCTAACTGCTGTAAAGTGACAATAATAAAAAAGGACTGATAGACAATGACACTGACAATACTAATGATGAAAGATGAAAAACAGCTGCCATTTTGGTCTAGTTACATGAGTGGTTGAGTAATTTATTTTTCACGCCTTTAATGCTAAAAACATTTGTTCAGCATCCTAATATTGTATAGAATGTAAATTGACTTTAACTCTAAAACTGATTTTTATCTTCTAGTCCTTGAAGTAGCAAATCTATATATATTTTTTTTATAGTTGAACTACAATGATCTACATAAATTAACCTCAACATTTTTATTTCAGGAGCAAAAACTGTATTCCCATGTCAGGTTTCATCACATAAAAAGTATATACTCTCACTATGCTTTGCAACAAAAAATATTTATCACCCATCCACAGGTGCATGACTGCCAATGTTATACTGTTTGACAGCTAGCTCCCCGCAGTTAGGCAGCAGGGAGCTAGCTGTCAATTAGTATGACGTCGGCAGTCACTCACTGTCAACAGAGCAGAGTAGGACAGATGATGATGTCAATGGAAGCCATTGTGCTGGAAGAGACTGGCGCTGAGCACTACAGGTAGCAACTACCTATCTGTTAATTTTTAGGTTCATAGTAGAAAAAAAATCATCCTAGTTAAACCTTTAACTATTCTTTTTTATTGAGTACAGATCCAAAAATTACAAACATCCAACTTTATTGGACGAACCAATTGGAAAACCAGTTGTAAAATCTTGATAATTACAATCACAAAGACATGCTTAGTTACAACTAGTCACAAAAAATAAAATTTTTCTTCTCTTTTTTTTTGCACAGACGGTAGAATTAAGTCTTTTATATTTGCTTAAAGAAGCGTTAACCGTATCAAAGTTTTTATCCTCTTAATATATTGCAACCATCACATTATATAGCACTGGGCACTTTCAATTGCTCATTTTGCCTTTCTACCCAGTTAATTCTTCTCTTTTACAATTAGGTCTATGACATCACGTGATTAAAAACAGACTAGCTGAATCCTGCTATGCTCTATGTAGAAACAGGAAGTCTCTTTTGCCTGCATGTGTCATGAGTCACTGCAAATGTCCCTGGCAGGGGGAGGAGCAGAGCAGCTAGGTCAGGAGTTGCAGAGGGGAATAGTTTTTTGCATGGAAATGTGACTTCCTGTTTCTGCATAGATCAGAGAAAAGAGAATAATTTTCTGGGGAGGAAGCCAAAATGAACAATTGTAAGTACACTGTGCTATATAATATGAAGACTGCACTATATTAATAGGATACAAACTTTGATGAGAGGAGGAGTGCTTCTTTAAGGTACATTCCAAAACTGAAGCCTTGTGGCATGAACGGAGCAGAAAACATTACAATGAAATGTTTGAAAAAAAGTAAATAGGATTGCAATAATAAAAGTAAAAGGATTGCAACCAATGGCACTTCCATTTATAACCTCCCTTTAAAAAGCTGAATTCTGATTGTTGCTATAACTAACCGCTGTTTTAATTCCCACTTTGTCCCACCATTTTATTCCTGTCACTTTTAATACAGCGTACTCATTTCAAGCTGTAGATACAAAAAAAAAGAGTGGTCAGAGACTAATTAAGTCTTTAAAATGCATATAACAGACCAGAGATGCTAAAAATTTGTTCTGCTCATTTATTTCTGTTCTTTTTTTAATTCATATATCTTAACTTTGAAATTCTTGCACTCAGGTTAATATCTAAAAAGCGTATTAACTTAATTTATGTAAATGTTCTTGCATCGATATGCTTAATTAATTAGATGGAATTAATTTCATTTGCATATTTAGCGTATCTTATATTTGTGTATAATTTTCCTCATTAAGTACAGCATAAGTAATTACGGAGAAGGGGAATTGACAACAAATTACTGTACTTAGAATTGTCTTGCTTGTACATCTTCTAAATATATGTTGACAATTTAATGAGGATTGATTAGGCAATGTTCCAGTTGTGATTTGGTAGAAAAATGATGTGTTACTACTACAGGGGAGACCGTTTGTCTCGTCACACCGGGTAATGTATCAATGCAATGAAGGACATCATTTCTGAAGAGTGACTGTTTCTGGAGATGAAGCTCAAAATCAATTCATGTCAGCAGCATTTTCAGGGTATGATCAGTATTTGATAGATCGGCGCTTTGGATACCAATGATGCTTCTACAACTTGACAGGAGTTTCGCATTACCAATCTTCAGATTCTCACTTTCTCTACCATCTCTCACTTATTCTAATTATCATGAAACCTCCTCTGCTATAATAAGTCCTGGTCTTTCTAATAGAACTAGACAAGTCAATCGTTACCTCCAGATAATCCCACCCACTTTACAGCAGGAGGTAGCGTTGAGGAAGTCTACGAAAATTATCCTTGTCAGCTTTTTGCTCATATGGCAAATGTTCTTTTACGAAGCTGTATTTGCTTCATATACAGTACAGACCAAAAGTTTGGACACACCTTCTCATTTAAAGATTTTTCTGTATTTTCATGACTATGAAAATTGTACATTCACACTGAAGGCATCAAAACTATGAATTAACACATGTGGAATTATATACTTAACAAAAAAGTGTGAAAAAAATGAAATTATGTCTTATATTTTAGGTTCTTCAAAGTAGCCACCTTTTGCTTTGATGACTTCTTTGCACACTCTTGGCATTCTCTTGATGAGCTTCAAGAGGTAGTTACTGGAAATGGTTTTCACTTCACAGGTGTACCCTGTCAGGTTTAATAAGTGGGATTTCTTGCCTTATAAATGGGGTTGGGACCATCAGTTGTGTTGTGCAGAAGTCTGGTGGATACACAGCTGATAGTCCTACTGAATAGACTGCAGTGCCCAAGTGCAGTGGCAAAAACCATCAAGTGCTACAAATAAACTGGCTCACATGAGGATCGCCCCAGGAAAGGAAGACCAAGAGTCACCTCTGCTTCTGAGGATAAGTTTATCCAAGTCACCAGCCTCAGAAACCACAGGTTAACAGCAGCTCAGATTAGAGACCAGGTCAATGCCACACAGAGTTCTAGCAGCAGACACATCTCTACAACAACTGTTAAGAGGAGACTTTGTGCAGCAGACCTTCATGGGAAAATAGCTGCTAGGAAACCACTGCTAAGGACAGGCAACAAGCAGAAGAGACTTGTTTGGGCTAGAGAACTCAAGGAATGGACATTAGACCAGTGGAAATCTGTGCTTTGGTCTGATGAGTCCAAATTTGAGATCTTTGGTTCCAACCACCGTGTCTTTGTGCGACGCAGAAAAGGAGAACAGATGGACTCTACATGCCTGGTTCCCACCGTGAAGCATGGAGGAGGAGGTATGATGGTGTGGGGGTGCTTTGCTGGTGACACTGTTGGGGATTTATTCAAAATTGAAGGCATACTGAACCAGCATGGCTACCACAGCATCTTGCAGCGGCATGCTATTCCATCCGGTTTGCATTTAGCTGGACCATCATTTATTTTTCAACAGGACAATGACCCCAAACACAACTCCAGGCAATGTAAGGGCTATTTGACCAAGAAGGAGGGTGATGGGGTGCTACGCCAGATGACCTGGCCTCCACAGTTACCAGACCTGAACCCAATCGAGATGGTTTGGGGTGAGCTGGACTGCAGAGTGAAGGCAAAAGGGCTAACAAGTGCTAAGCATCTCTGGGAACTCCTTCAAGATTGTTGAAAGAACATTCCCGGTGACTACCTCTTCTTGAAGCTCATCAAGAGACTGCTAAGAGGGTGCAAAGCAGTCATCAAAGCAAAAGGTGGCTACTTTGAAGAACCTAGAATATAAGACATAATTTCAGTTGTTTCACACTTTTTTGTTAAGTATATAATTCCACATGTGTTAATTCATAGTTCTGATGCCTTCAGTGTGAATGTACAATTTTCATAGTCATGAAAATACAGAAAAATCTTTAAATGAGAAGGTGTGTCCAAACTTTTGGTCTGTACTGTGTCAATGGAGGCATCTAGTAATGAGTGAGTGTTTCTCCGAGCATGCTCGGGTTGTCTCCGAGTATTTTGGCATGCTCGGAGATTTAGTTTATGTGAGCTTCATGATTTGCGACTGCTAGACAACTTGAATACTTGTGGGGATTACCTGTTTGTTAGGGAATCCACATGTATTCAAGTTGTCTAGCAGCCGCAAATCATGCAGCTGTGTCGACATAAACTAAATCTCCGAGCACGTCGAAATACTTGGAGACCACCCAAGCATGCTCGGAGAAACTCAAGTAACAAGCATACTCACTCATCACTAGAGGTATCATAAAGTTACGTTGACATGTTCCTGCACTTATTCTCTCTGGCAGATGCCCCCACTTTGGTCTCCTCAGTGGGGCGAGTAGAGATGCTGGGCAAAGCATATCCATTTACCTATTTTTTAATGGTACTTCAATTGACCACTCAGGAGGTCCAGCTGATGGGTTATTTAGGGAAGCCAATTGGTGGAGCAATCACAGAACGGGTTTCTTGATAGATTAGCAACCCTAGTACTGTATATTAACCTCTTATTTACTCTAGTCTGTGCTAATGTATTCTTCCTAGTGAACTTATATGGACTGGTTTTGGCTTTCCTAGCTGTTTTTCTTATCACTCTTCTGGATAAACATCTGGATGCCCATTCTGGTTTTATCTTGGATTATTTATTATACTCATCTTGTGTACCTTGTCTGACTCCTTGGATACTGACCAAGTTGTTCCTCAATTCCACTTTTGTTTCTAATTCCACCCTTGTTTGGGAATCTATGGTTCTGAGGTTGGCTAGTTTGGTTTTCTTCGAACTCACTCCATCAGTAAGCAGGAACTCTCCAACTACAACCTAAGGGCCGCTGCCAAGAAAACTAGATCCTTATGTAGGACTCAAAAATGTAAAAACCTGAATGTCCCCTACACTGTTCTAAATGCAGTGGCAAGTGAAAGGGAGACTGTGGAAGCCTGCTTAGAGCTGATGTTTGTTACAAGAGGCAAAAATGCTGGCATCTGGATCCCTATTTCTGCTTCTATTCTATTACATGCTGAAAATATGGATCTATAATAAAACGAAAAAATGTGGTGACAAATCAGATTTTTAAAGATCAGCTCATCATCCAACACAGTATGAAAACATATGCTGTTATTAAAGGGGTTATCCAGGTATGGGATGAAAGTCTGCAGTCATGCAATGTGACCATAGGCTTCTGAATCCTCACAGCATGCACACTGCATGCTGTCAGGATTCTTTGGTGCCAACAGCTGTCATGTGCCAACAAGATGTGCTCGGCCTGCTCAATTCAGTCGTATTGAGCAAGGCCACATAAGTCTCATTGGAATGTGGCGGAAAGTATGCAAATCACATATTTATGTATCACATATTTGTAGGCTCTTGCCCCCCGACACCAAAGAATCATAACTTTTCCATTTTATTTTAAAGTTGTTGTATGGTATATTTATTAGATGCAATGAGTTGTATTTATAATCTCACCATTTTGGGGACAGGAGTAGTGCTATTTATTGGATGAACAGCAGCCTTCTCCATCATAACATACGGTAAGTATAAAAACCAATTGTATTTTTAGTAAAACAAAAAATTTCATGGTGAAGGATAAAAATTGAATGTGTTCATATAAATTCCTAGTTTCTTGACCAGAAGTTATACAAATCGTCCCTTTTCTAAGAGGACGAAAACTTTTTCTCTAGTGCCACAATATTGGAGGTATCCACTATATAAATCAATGTCAATACTTTAATAGTAAGCCTTGCCCCGCAATTTACGATATTTAGCTAAACCATTCTTCTCCAAAAGTAAGAGACCTCCATCTGAAGACTGTTTCAGGATTCTTTTCCCTCTTTGTTGCAGAGTAGGACCCTGTTGTGCCGAGTGAGAGATCTTTTATGGTGTTGTAAGGGGTAACATTCCTTCTTCTGTAAAGTACCAAGCTGAAATAAGGAGACTTAAAGGCCACACAATGTTCTAAAAAAATTATGCAAATTGATACTGCACAGAATGGTACACCCATTTTTTAGGCTATGAGCAGTTGTTGTTACCTGGACACCAATCTGCAAGCATACTGTCTGAAAACTCTCTAGTATCTCAATGATCATTTTACACACCTTAAAGGGAATCTGTCACCAGGATTTTATAGCGCAACCCAATGCCCTGTATGTAAAGGTGCTTTAATGTCTGTGTAAAGCTGTTTTAGAGAAATCCATAGTGGAAATTGTATGCTAATGAGTTGCATGTGCAGTGGGTGGGGACTGCACTTGCGGCTCAACTGCTTCTCAGCCTTTTCCTTGCTCACTGCCTGCTTCCGGTCTCTGACTGACAGATGATAGAAACATGAGTGACCTGTCAGTCAGAGACAGGAGGCAGGCAGTGAACATGGAATGGGGAATGAGCCAGGAAAGCGGTAAGTGCATTGCCCGCCCACTGCACTTGCAACTCATTAGCATAAAATGTTAACAATGGATTTCTCTAAATCAGCAAAACTGATTTCTACAAAAAAGGTAATAAATGCAATTAGCATTAAACCATCTCATTAGTTTGGGGTATAAAGTCCTGATTACTGATTCTCTTTAAGGTGCTTCTCTCCATGAAACACCGAGAATAAAGTTTAGGTTTGTAACTTTTGTGCTATAAGGTTTAACAAAAAGTTTAGGAACTTTAAACTTTAGAAAAGTGATTATTTGTTATAGATTATGCATAAGGTTTATGGCAATAAGATGATGAGAAATGTCTTTCTAGTATTCTAAGCCGGCGTGAAATGTATCTTCTCTATGGAGCCGATCTGAAACAAAAGCCCAATATTAAAGGGAAGACTTGTATTTCCTTTTTTAATCTTGGTGACTGCACTTGAGTTCACAATGTAATAACCAGTAAAGTGTTTCAGTGCTGTGTTTTTCAGTTTAATAACTTCCACATGAAGGGCAAATATTTCAATGATATACCAAAATATCCTCCATGAATACAAATGTTTCCTATTAGCAGGAAATAAATGTATAACAGAACGTGGCAAGGTAAAAATGTAATTATATAGTGATAACAGTCATTATCATAACTCATAGTTCATGGCGGACAAATGCTCTTATAGTACATAAGTGTCATTCCCAGGCAATAGCTTTTATTTTCTTGTAACATATTGTAATATAACTTAATACAGCCGGCAATCCCCTGAAACAAGCAAGGCATGGAGCGTAATGTGTAAATCACCTACTGTGATGGGAAGGCATTAGAAGATAGCGTAAGCCCTGAACGATTTACTGAAGTTTAAAATGAAAATTCATCAATTGAAAGTTTTGCTCGCACTTAAATCATCTTTTCAAGTAGAAAAAAAGAAATGGAGGTCTTTGTAGTTCTACTTTAGGAAGAACCCCATTATAACATGATTATTTTTCCTAGAGAAAGGCTCTGCAGACATTTGTAAAAGTTCCCTCTAGGACGTGAAAACTATGAAGTTTAAGATTGAGTTATCTAAATGTAAAAGTTGTCATTTGTACAGAAACCTAATATCCAGTTTCGAAGACAAATGTCAGAAAGTAAAATTTCCCCCAGTATTTCGTGTATCTATTTGTTCCCACTTGTATTTTATCATTGTTCGGAAGAATTTACAACTTTTGGCCACGTTGTTTGATTAGGAATGTTAAAAGTCCATTCACTACAAAAAAAGTTATGTAAAAATATCCTGATATGAAAATGTGGCCAATTATCATTTTCATTAAAGGTGTTGTCCGGTCTCAATCTACAAGTCTGCAGTCACTCTATGTGACTGCAGACTTGTGAATCCTCACATCGTGCACACTGCCAGCACTAGGGGCGGGCAGTCATGTGACCACAAGTATGCGACTTGCATAGTTCTGGCCACATTCCAACTAGACTCTGTCTGGCCTCACTCAAGACACTTGCATTGAGCGAGGCCATGCCCATCTAGTTGGCAAGTGACCGCATGTATGCAAATGACATACTTGCAGCCACGCGCCCTCCGCTCCAGGCATCGACCCCAGAGAATCCTCAGAGCGCACAGTGCGAGTGATGTGAGGATTCACAGGTCTGCAGTCACATAGCTTAACTGCAGACTAGTAGCTTAAGACTGGATAATCCCTTTAAGTCTATGCAATGCCCTGAATGTAAATTTGGGAGGGGATCTCTTCTACCAGTAGTATCATTGCTTTAAAAATATCTGTATTTCATTTAAATATTACCAACATACAGTATAATGTCAAATAGCAGCACTATACAGTGTGCTTAAATAATAGTGTCATATAAGTCCGCAACAAATAATAATAAAGATTGCAAGAAAAATTGCAGACATTGCGGTAGTGCAATACATGGGTAGGCTGGTGGAAGTCCCGGAGAACCAAACAAATGTCATTAGAATCCAAACTTATTTTTCAAGCACAAAAAGAAAATGAATAAAGTTATCTAACATTGTGCTGCCACCACACAGCTCTAAGTATGGCTACACTAGCAAAACAAATTTGAAGCACTGAACCATTCTGCAATTTACATAAAGTAGATATATATATGTCTTGTTAAAATGACAGGTTTTTGACATGCAAAAATGTCATACCAAAAAGAATCTCTGAAGTTTTTTCCACCTTTATTGTCACCTATAATTTGTATAATTTCATTGAAACATAAACTGAAATATTTTACTTTGGAAAAAGAAAAATAAAGACTTAAAATAATGTGATTGCATAAACAGGCACACCCTTAAACTAATATTCTTTTGAATTAGCCTTTGAATTTATGACAGCGATCAGTCTTTTTGGGTAACAGTCTATCAGCATGGCACATCTAGAATTGGCAGTCTTTACCCACTTTTCCTTGCAGTAGAACTCCACATCTGTCAGTTTGCGAGGTCATCTCCTCTGTACTGCGCCCTTTTCAGATCAATCAACAGATTTTCAATTTTATTCAGGTCTGCGCTCTGGCCAACCAATTCCAAAACTTTGATCCTCTGGCAAAGATATACATTTGTTGATTTGGAGGACTACTTAGGTTCGTTGTCGTGCTGAAAGGTGAAATTCCTCTTCATCTTCAGCTTTTCAGCAGAAGCCTGAAGGTTTTGTTGTAAAATTAACTGATATTTAGAAATGTTCAAAATTCCCTCCACATTCACTAAAGTTCTAGTTCCAGCTGCCGAAAAACAGTCCCAAAGCATAATGCTGCCTCCATCATGCTTAATTGTGTGTATGGTTTTCTTTTGATGATCCGTAGTCTTGGCTTTGTGCCAAACGTAGTTTGGGAATTATGGCAAAAAAGTTCAACTGTAAACTCATAAGACCAGAACACGTTTTTCCACATGTTTAAAGGCCAACTGGATGCAGGTTTTAGCAAAACATTAAATAAAATCAATCCATATTATATCCTCTAAATCCATAAATTAATATCAGACATTAGATTGTCTTTCAAAACTATTGTATATCAATGTGCTGATACATGTATATAACAGTATACGTCTCAAGACAAACAAAGTGAACTCTATGTAAATGAATAATTAGTATCAGTACGTAGGATACAGTAAATAAAGGGTGTTGCTTCATGGTAACTACAATAGGCAAGGAAGGTTAGGTCCCGTGTCCCTCCACCTCGGCGCACATTTTATCCTGCTTCCCCTTATACTAATTATTTCTACATATAGTGTAGGACCACATATTAATGGTATAGTACTTATGTGTTCTGACTGCCATATTTAATAATAGAGGATGGGCCATTTATATGGATACACCTAAATAAAATGGGAATGGTTGGTGGTATCAACTTCCTGTTTGTGGCACATTAGTATATGGGAGGGGGAAAACTTTTCAAGATGGGTGGGGACCATGGCGGCCATGTTGAAGTCAGCCATTTTGGATCCAACTTTATTTTTTCAATGGGAAGAGGGTCATGTGACACATCAAACTTATAGAGAATTTCACAAGAAAAACAATGGTGTGTTTGGTTTTAATGTAGCTTTATTCTTTCATGAGTAATTTTCAAGTTTATGACCTATGTGGTGTAGTGACCCCTGTGGCAGCTAGGGGACGCTGTGTGTGCTCCTTGGGATATGCATGGAGGCATATCTGTTGTGATAATGGTGGCAAAACAGTGACTGGCAGTGTTGTGAATGGCCAATATGTGCCGCAGAGGGAGTCTGCGTGGTAAGTCTGATGCAATGTTGTTGTTCTGGGACCTGTAGTCCCTCAAGAGTTTGTATAGTGGTAAGGGAGACTTACTAGGCTAGTTGTGTGAGATGGGTGGGACAAACTAGCCACACATCCATACTCCCACCTGTGGGAGTGGTTTATACTATATAATGTGACTGAGGGATGGTCACATGGGCTCTGAGTGTGGATCTGAATGGTCTGTGCTGGAAGGTCCTGGAGAGAGCCCCATGTGTTGGGAGTGTTGGCTCCCTGAAGAGCACATGGCGGGGGCTCTGGACCTCGCACAGACCAGGCTGTGGAACGGATGGAGATCCGTGTTGTACTGACTGGGGTCAGAGTGAGAATGTCTGAAGGATGCCTCAGAGGAAGAGAGGTATCCGAGAACCTGTGCAGCAATGGCAGGTAACGAATGGAGATTCGTGTTGTACTGACCGGGGTCAGAGAAAAGGAAAGACAGAGTGAGAATGTTTGAAGGATGCCTCTGAGGAAGAGAGGTATCCGAGAACCTGTGTGGCACCAACAGGTAACGGATGGAGATCTGTGTTGTACTGACCGGGGTCAAAGTGAAAGAAAGAGAGAGACATTGTGTCTCAGGCACCTCTGAGGCCAAGAGGTGCCCAGGAACCCGTGAAGGTTGCCAACGGGTAATGGTCTGAAAACCGTGTGTAATGCTGACCTGGGTCAGAGACGAACTGTGGTAAAGTTGAATATGTCCAGATACTGTTCAAGCTGTTACTAAGTTCCTGTGGATGTGGTTTATGTTGTGCGAAATAAACCTAAGAGACTGTGTTTTTGATAGAAAACCGTGCCTGAGTGCATTAATCCCGTGCCAAGCGAGTGTCCCCCAAGACACGTAGTAGGCGCTATGCTACAGCATTTATAAAATGTGTTCAAAGTGCTGCCCATTGTGTTGGATTGTCAATGCAACTCTCTTCTCCCATTCTTGATGCACTAATACCAACACCGCAGAAGAAATGCTACCACAGGCTTCCCGTATCCGTTGTTTCAGATGCTGCACATCTCGTATCTTTACAGCATAGACAATTGCCTTTAGATGACCCCAAAGATAAAAGTCTAAGGGGGTCAGATCGGGAGACCTTGGTGGCCATTCAACTGGCTCACGATGACCAACTCACTTTCCAGGAAACTGTTCATGTAGGAATGCTCGGACCTGACACCCATAATATGGTGCTATCAGTGTGTCAAGAGTGGGAGAAGAGGGTTGCATTGACAATCCAACACAATGGGCAGCACTTTGAACACATATTATAAGTGGTCATAAACTTGTAGATAACGCATGAAACAATAAAGTTACATTAAAACCAAGCACACCATTGTTTTATTGTGAAATTCTCAATAAGTTTGATGTGTCACATGACCCTCTTCCCATTGGAAAAAATAAAGTTGGATCCAATCTGGCTGATTTCAAAATGGCCGCCATGGTCACCACCCATCTTGAAACGTTTTCCCCCTCCCATATACTAATGTTCCACAAACAGGAAGTTTCCGATTTTATTTAGGTGCATCCATATAAATGGCCCACCCTGTAGATTTCATATATTCCTTTGGTCAGGTGCATTGTATGTGTCTCTCAACTATGAGACACCAGCGTTTTTATTCTTTGTATCTACCGGTAATTGTACTAATAAAACTTATCTAAACCATTTATAGTTCACTTCGTTTGTCTTGAGGTGTATACTGTTATACATATGTATCAGGACATTGTTATACATTTTCCAAAACATAGCCAGGTTTGGATGTTTTTCTTTGTCCAGATATAGGAAGAATATGGGAGATTGCTGTCATATGCAGTAAACAACCATTACCAGCCAGAAATTCCTGCCGCTCCATTAATGTTACTGTAGGCCTCTTGTCAATCTAACAGAGCAATTTTCTTCTTGACATTTCATTCATTTTTGCAGGACATCCAGTTCTAGGTAATATTACGATGACACGATTGTGCCACATTTAAGCCACTTCTCAGTGCAAATTGTACAGATTATGGGTGACATTAATGAAGCGCTCATCAAAGTTTTTACTCTCTAAATATATTGCAATCATCATTTAATAGCACTGTGTACATACATACATTTTGCCCTCCACACTGCCCTCTCCATCCCATACTGGGCCCCCTCTTCACACTGTCCTCTCATACTGTGCCCTACCTATAGGGCCAGTCTCTAAACTGTGCCCTCTCATCACACTCCACCTCCTTGGCTTACTGTCCACTCCTGGCTGTGACCCTACACTGTCACTCCATGCTACCCCCCTCACACTACTCAGTCATTATTCTGTGCCCACTCACACTCACCCTCCCCCCTCATACGGTCTCCTTTCACATCCCCCTTCTCACCATACTGTCACCTCATATATTTACTAGCAGCTCTCCATACTGCCTCCTCACACATCACCCTGACTCATCATGCTGTGTCTACAAACATCCCATCATCCTTGCTCCCCATACTGTGTTCACATACATTTTCCCCTCACAACTTATACTGTCTGCACCCATCCCTCTATTCACCATACTGTGTCTGCACCAATAACCCCACTTGTTCTCCATACTGTGTCTGCATGCATTTCCCCTTCACTCCCTATATTGTGTTCACACCCATCCTTCCCATTCTGTGTCTGCACCAATCCCCCACTCACCATACTGTGTCTGCACCCATCCCTGTTATGCATTCCCCCTCGCTCCTCTTACTGTGTCCGCACCCCACCACTCATCATACTGTGTCCACACCATTTCCCCACTCACCATACTGTGTCTGCTTCCATCCACCCCACTCACGATATTGTGTCTGCACCCATCCCCCCATACTATCTCCTCATACTCCCCCATATTCCCCTTGCTCCTCAAACAGTGTCTTAAAATTCCTCCCACTCCCTGTAATTTGTCTATCTATTCATTGCTCCCCAAACTGTGTCCTCAAATATTCCCCACCCCTCTACTCACACTAAATCTCACCGCATACACTAAATACCTCTATGTTACACTGAATCTTCAGTGTCTTCAGCTGCTCTGGTGCACTTACCACCAATGCGCACCTCTGCATGCCTGGTGAATGATGTCAGCAGCATGGTAATATGACCTGATGACCTGTTGACATTACTCTGAACCAGCTTGACAGCCGACTCAGAGAATGGCCGACTCCCAGTTTAGGACTCGGCAAAATGCCGCCGTTGGGGAAGACACTTCGGACGGTCATCTTAGGCTGCCTGATGGCGCCCGCCTGCTGGCTGCACCCCTGGCTAATGCCCTGCCTGCCCTTCCCCCCTAGAGATGCCTCTGGATGGGAGTGCTTCTTTAAAAATGGAAAAGGAAGAGAAATGATTCTTCTTAGGGTTATTTTTTCAACAGTTTTTGGTATCAGGATAATATTTTCCTGCCATTAGTAATAAGCTAAATACAATATGAATACAAGATCAGTTAACATAACTGATGAAAGTTGCCAGGTAAGGACATGATACGTGTTTATACTACGAAGCAAAAAAGAAAAGAAAATATAACTAAAGACAAATATTATGGCAAAATACTGCAATGGTTTGATATTTTACACGAGCAGACTAAACAGCAAGTTAAAATTGAAAGACTCCACTTTTATTCAGTTTATAGCTACAGTATATTGTAGTCATGATGTTGCTAAACATTTTAGCTCTGCATTATTCTGTATTTGAGAAGTATGGTGGCTCAGTGGTTAGCAGTGAAGCTTTGCAACACAAACCAAATCCCACCTAGGACAACATCTGCAAGGAGTTTGTATGTTCTCCCCGTATTTGCGTCATCCCACACTCCAAAGAAAGACATACTGATAGGGAATGTAGATTGTGAGCCCCATTGGTCACAGTGATGATGATGATGTAGAGAGCTGTATAATATTATGGTGCTATATAAGTGAGTAAAATAAATAATTATTTGTACTTTTTGACTCCATATCTAACAGCATTAGAAAATTTTCAACAGTGCATAAAAAATGTCTTTTATGAAATGTAACTCACTCCATCAGTCTTTGGAAAGTTACGTGACAATTTGAATTGTCACAGTTAATAATAATTAATAATAATTTTATTTATATAGCGCCAACATATTCCGCAGCGCTTTACAAATTATAGAGGGGACTTGTACAGACAATAGACATTACAGCATAACAGAAATCACAGTTCAAAACAGATACCAGGAGGAATGAGGGCCCTGCTCGCAAGCTTACAAACTATGAGGAAAATTATATATCCAGTGGGAAAAATAAGTATTTGTTACCCCCGCCGACTTTGCAAGTTTTCCCATTTGCAAAGAATAGAGAGGTCTGTAATTTTTATCATAGGTACACTTCATCTGTGAGAGACAGAAACTAAAAATAAAAAAAACAGAAAATCACATTGTATGATCTGTATGGAGGAGGGGGCCAAAATCCCAGCTGCAGTGTGTGCAAACCTGGTCAAGAACTTCAGGAAACATCTGTCCTCTGTAATTACAAACAAAGGTCTCTGTACCAAATGTTAAGTTCTATTTTTCTATTGTATAAAATACTTATCTCATGGAATAAAATGCAAATTAATTATGTAAAAATCATAGAATGTGATTTTCTGTTTTTTATTTTTAGATTTTGTCTCTCACAGGTGAAGTGTACCTACGATAAAAATTACAGACCATTTTTTGTAGGTGGGAAAACCTGCAAAATTGTCAATGTATCAAATACTTATTTTCCCAAATGTGTGTGTGTATATATATATATATATATATATATATATATATATATATATATATAAATACATCACTCATTGCACGACGTTTCTCCTGTTACTTCAGCTTCCTACCTCCACTCCAAAGACATACTCATAAGCAATGTACCGTATATACTCGAGTATAAGCCGAGATTTTCAGCCCAAATTTTTGGGCTGAAAGTGCCCCTCTCGGCTTATACTCGAGTCATGATCGGTGGTGGGGTCGGCGGGTGAGCACTGTCATATACTCACCTAGTCCCGGCGTTCCTGTCGCTCCCCCTGCCTGTCACACTGTCTTCGGTGCCGCAGCCTCTTCCCCTGAGCGGTCACGTGGGACCGCTCATTAGAGAAATGAATAGGCTGCTCCACCTCCCATAGGGGCGGAGCCGCATAATTCATTTCTCTAATCAGCGGTGCCGGTGACCGCTGACAGAGGAAGAGGCTGCGGCACCGAAGACCAGCTGTCCGGGGGAAGGAGCGGGACGCCGGGAGCAGGTAAGTATCGCATATTCACCTGTCCTCGTTCCACACGCCGGGCGTCGCGCCATCTTCCCGGCGTCTCTCCACTCTGACTATTCAGGCAGAGGGCGCGATGACGCATATAGTGTGCGCGCCGCCCTCTGCCTGATCAGTCAGTGCAGAGAGATGCCGGGAAGATGGCGCCGAGGAGCTGCAAGCAAGACAGGTGAGTATGTTTTTTTTTTTTTTTTAATTGCAGCAGCAGCAGCTATGGGGCAATAATGGACGGTGCAAAGCACTATATGGCACAGCTATGGGGCAACGGTGCAGAACACTATATGGCACAGCTATGGGGCAACGGTGCAGAGCACTATATGGCACAGCTATGGGGCAATGGTGCAGAGCACTATATGGCACAGCTATGGGGCAACGGTGCAGAGCACTATATGGCACAGCTATGGGGCAACGGTGCAGAGCACTATATGGCACAGCTATGGGGCAACGGTGCAGAGCACTATATGGCACAGCTATGGGGCAACGGTGCAGAGCACTATATGGCACAGCTATGGGGCAATGGTGCAGAGCACTATATGGCACAGCTATGGGACAATGGTGCAGAGCATTATATATATGGCACAGCTATGGGGCAACGGTGCAGAGCACTATATGGCACAGCTATGGGGCAATGGTGCAGAGCACTATATGGCACAGCTATGGGGCAACGGTGCAGAGCACTATATGGCACAGCTATGGGGCAACGGTGCAGAGCACTATATGGCACAGCTATGGGGCAACGGTGCAGAGCACTATATGGCACAGCTATGGGGCAACGGTGCAGAGCATTATATATATATGGCACAGCTATGGGACAATGGTGCAGAGCATTATATATATGGCACAGCTATGGGGCAACGGTGCAGAGCACTATATGGCACAGCTATGGGGCAATGGTGCAGAGCACTATATGGCACAGCTATGGGGCAACGGTGCAGAGCACTATATGGCACAGCTATGGGGCAACGGTGCAGAGCACTATATGGCACAGCTATGGGACAATGGTGCAGAGCATTATATATATGGCACAGCTATGGGGCAACGGTGCAGAGCACTATATGGCACAGCTATGGGGCAATGGTGCAGAGCACTATATGGCACAGCTATGGGGCAATGGTGCAGAGCATTATATATATGGCACAGCTGTGGGGCAACGGTGCAGAGCACTATATGGCACAGCTACGGGGCAATGGTGCAGAGCACTATATATATGGCACAGCTATGGGGCAACAGTGCAGAGCATTATATATATGGCACAGCTATGGGGCAACGGTGCAGAGCACTATATGGCACAGCTACGGGGCAACGGTGCAGAGCATTATATATATGGCACAGCTATGGGGCAACGGTGCAGAGCATTGTATATATGGCACAGCTTTATGTGGAGTATCTATGGGGCAATGGTGCAGAGCATTGTATATATGGCACAGCTTTATGTGGAGCATCTATGGGGCCATAATGAACGGTGCAGAGCATTATATGTGGCACAGCTTTATGTGGAGCATCTATGGGGCCATAATGAATGGTATGGAGTATCTATTTTTAATTTTGAAATTCACCGGTACCTGCTGCATTTTCCACCCTAGGCTTATACTCGAGTCAATAAGTTTTCCCAGTTTTTTGTGGCAAAATTAGGGGGGTCGGCTTATACTCGGGTCGGCTTATACTCGAGTATATACGGTAGATTGTTAGCCCCAATAGAATAGGGAGATTCATGATTATGTATGTAAAGCACTGTGGAAATTAATGTCGCTACTTAATTGACTAAAGTAAAATAAAAAAATAAATACATTTTCAGTTATGTTGTCAATTATGCTGAATTGCACAATAAAGTACTGTGTGAAGGCACCATACGGCAACTTGTGGAGTGCCTACGGCCCTGTTGTACAGATCTGTAGAGATGACTACAGTCCCTTGTGACTGTGAATTCAGGAACTTATATTGGAGGCAAGATTTGAATTTTAATGAAAATTCTATTTAAAGGGCAATTCCCTCTTTGCCATCTTGACGCCTCTATATGGTAACCCTGCATTATCTGATATCTACACTGATCAGCAGTAATTACTTTTCTTTACATTTACAGGACATAAACCACCCCCAGGTATGATAAACTAGCTTCAAACAAACCTTAATATAGACTTGCAAATTGTACAGACTTTCATATTCAGATGCAGCACTGCTCATTCATCGAATTACAGCATAATTAAACATTTAAATGCCATAGCCCACTTACATAAATTCATATAATAAAATGCATCTTTCAGTCTCCCATTTATACACATTTCCTTTTATGTCTGATTCATCCCAAATACATCTCATGATAAAATAACAAGATATCCAGCAAGTGAAAACTAAATTTTAATTATATGCATTTCAATCAGTCAGCAGAATCAGATGGTGTCACACAGCTGCACTTTGAAAAGCAGACTCATTAAATACACTGTTGACATGTAAAAAACAAACAAAAAAAAAAAACGCACACAGTCATTGGTGAGTCTGGAACACAATGGCTTCTATTTCTGTTCCTTATCCAGCTGTGTAAACCTTTCAAGATGGTGCCGGTATTTTTATTGGCATCGACACAAATAATTAAGCAGATAATTTTGGATAGCGGATATCCAAAAATAGATTGTTTTAGTTTTTTACTTTTTAGTTTTTGAAA
Source organism: Ranitomeya variabilis (assembly GCF_051348905.1). Lineage (NCBI taxonomy): Eukaryota > Metazoa > Chordata > Amphibia > Anura > Dendrobatidae > Ranitomeya > Ranitomeya variabilis. The sequence goes on from NC_135238.1 coordinate 190,886,710, forward strand.
GTTTACTTTTCTTGAAAATATGCCATCAGTTAATTATGTAAGCGAATGTTATTTTTGTTTAGTCTTTAGGGAGATAACATAATCCTCTAATTGCTATTTTTTGGGGGCTAAAATGGAATCTATAGAGACTGAATACATAAGTACATTTGACTATTTTTAAGAAACGCTTTCTGGAAAGCTTGGGAAGTGCAGTATTGATGAGCAAACGCGTTCGGATAAGGCGTTATCTGCCCATGCTCGGGTGGTAACCGAGTGTCTTCGGCGCGTTCAAACAATATGTTTGAGTTCCTGCGGCTGCATGTCTTGTGGCTGTTCGACAGCCGCAACATCTGCAGGGATTGCCTAACAAGACATGCAGCAGCGGGGACTCGAACATACTATTCGAGCACGCCGAAGTCCCTTGGTTAGCATGCCATATAATACCTTATCCCAACTCCATTCAAAATAAAACAATAAAAATAAAATCAAACCTACACATACTTGGTATCACCGAGTTCAGAATCACCCGATCTATCAATAAATGAAAGGATTAACCTGATTGCTAAATGTAATATCGAGAAAAAAAGTAAAAACTCCAAAATTACAGTTTTTTGGTCGCTGTGACATTGCATTAAAATGCAATAACGGGCGATCAAAAGATCGTATCTGCATCAAAACGGTACAATTAAAAACGTCAGCTTGGCACGCAAAATATGAGCCCTCACCCAACCCGAGATCATGAAAAATGGGGACACTACAGGTATCGGAATATGGCGCCATTTAATTTTTAACAAAGTTTGGAATTTTTTTTATCACATAGATAAAAAAGAACCTAGACATGGTTGGTGTCTATGAACTCATAATGACCTGGAGAATCATAATGGCAGGTCAGTTTTAGCATTTAGTGAACCTACCAAAAAAGCCAAACAAAAAGCAATGCATTTTTTTGCAATTTCGCCGCACTTGGAATTTTTTTCCCGTTTTCTAGTACACGACATGGAGAAACCAATGGTGTTGTTCAACTTGTCCCTCAAAAAATAAGCCATCAAATGGTCATATTGATGGAAAAATAAAAAAGTTATGGCTCTGAGAAGAAGGGAAGCGAAAAACGAAAATGCAAAACCAAAAAAAGCTCCAGGGGTTAAGGGGTTAAATCATCCATTTTCAGGTCTGTCCCTAATTTCATATACATTGCTCAAAAAAATAAAGGAAACACTTAAACAACAGAATATCACTCAAAGTAAATCAAACTTCTGTGAAATCAAACTGTCCACTTAGGAAGCAACACTGTTTGACAATCAATTTCACATGTTGTTGTGCAAATAGAATAGACAACAGATGGAAATTATTGGCAATTATCAAGACACCCTCAATAAAGGAGTGGTTCTGCAGGTGGGGACCACAGACCACATCTCAGTACCAATGCTTTCTGGCTGATGTTTTGGTCACTTTTGAATGTTGGTTGTGCTTTCACACTCGTGGTAGCATGAGATGGACTCTACAACCCACACAAGTGGCTCAGGTAGTGCAGTTCATCCAGGATGGCACATCAATGCGAGCTGTGGCAAGAAGGTTTGATGTGTCTGTCAGCATTGTGTCCAGATGCTGGAGGCGCTACCAGGAGACAGGCCAGTATACCAGGAGATGTGGAGGGGGCCTTAGGAGGGCAACAACCCAGCAGCAGGACCGCTACCTCAGCCTTTGTGCAAGGAGGAAAAGGAGGAGCACTGCCAGAGCCCTGCAAAATGACCTCCAGCAGGCAACAAATGTGCATGTGTCTGCACAAATGGTTAGAAACTGACTCCATGAGGATGGTCTGAGTGCCCGACGTCCACAGATGGGGGTTGTGCTCACAGCCCAACACCATGCAGGACGCTTGGCATTTGCCACAGAACACCAGGATTGGCAAATTCACCATTGGTGCCATGTGCTCTTCACAGATGAAAGCATGTTCACACTGAGCACATGTGATGGACATGACAGAGTCTGGAGAAGCCGTGGAGAGCGATCTGCTGTCTTCAACATCCTTCAGCATGACCAGTTTGGCAGTGGGTCAGTAATGGTGTGGGGTGGTATTTCTTTGAAGGGCCGCACAGCCCTCCATGTGCTCACCAGAGGTAGCCTGACTGCCATTAGGTATCGAGATGAAATCCTCAGACCCTTTGTGAGACCATATGCTGGTGTGGTTGACCCTGGGTTCCTCCTAATACAGGACAATTCCAGAGCTTATGTGGCTGGAGTGTGTCAGCAGTTCCTGCAAGATAAAGGCATTGAAGCTATTGACTGGCCCGCCCGTTCCCCAGACCTGAATCCGATTGAATACATCTGGGACATCATGTCTCGCACCAGCTACCAACGTCACATTGCACCACAGACTGTCCAGGAGTTGGCAGATGCTTTAGTCTAGGTCTGGGAGGAGATCCCTCAGTAGACCATCCACCGCCTCATCAGGAGCATGCCCAGGCATTGTAGGGAGGTCACACAGGCACGTGGAGGCCACACACACTACTGAGCATCATTTCCTTGTCTTGAGGCATTTCCACTGAAGTTGGATCAGCCTGTAAGATCATTTTCCACTTTGATTTTGAGCATCATTCCAACTCCAGACCTCCGTGAGATTATTAGTTGTGATTTACGTTGATAATTTTCAGGTTTTATTGTTCTCAACACATTCCACTATGCAATGAATAAAGATTTACAACTGGAATATTTCATTAAGTGACATCTAGGATGTGGGATCTTACTGTTCCCTTTATTTTTTTGAGCAGTGTATTTTGCAACTTATTGCTAAGGATGTTTATAGAGTCCAGAGAAATCCATATCAGTAAAGTGAGCATTGTGGTGCCAGTCGTACAGTGTTAGGCCTCAATCAGATGTCTGTGTTCTATCTGCTTTTTCACACATAGCACATGTATTCATTATAATCTGTGGTGCTATTACCATGTCTGTATTTTTTCTCAGACCGGGTATCCATGAAAAACTCAAGGACACATATCCATTTTTATCTGGTATCATGAATTAAAATTTCCAATACAAGTCCACAGGTCTGTGTAAAACAGATACAGCACGCGGATGGCATCAGTGTACAGTCCGTGCCCTGTCCGTATTTACCAATGCAAAATACAGGAGAAGCTTTGTCATTTATTTATCCATCAGTGAAAAACACTGATGATAAAGAAGGACACACGGACCAAACACTGATGAGACACTGATCCAAAACACTGATGGTAAAAAAAGGACACACGGTCTATACATTGATGACACACTGATGGTAAAAAAGGACACACAGACAAAACACTGATGACACAGTGATGGTAAAAACGGACACACGGACCAGACACTGATGACACACTAATCCAAAACACTGATGTTACCGGTACCATTTTTCACATACAGGTTTAAACACAGACGTATGCATAAGGTCTTAGAAATAAATTCCAAATATAATGTTTTTTAATGATAGTTCTTAAGAGATTTTTCTTATAATAAATATAGTAAAAGTTGTGTGTATACATTTAGATAATAAATAATAGTATACAAAAAATGTTCCTGGCTGCTTTCTACATGTTGATTCATATGTAAAGCACGTATATCGCTTTCAACAGCATCCTCTTTCAAATAAAGACATCAATAATTTGACTTGATTACTGTATAATTATTCAAATAGCTTTAATTGTATGCTCTGAACTCATTTCCATATTTGTCGTTATCATTAAAAGAAATTGTTACAGATAGTGTACCCCCAAAAAAATGTCTTAATTAAAAAACGCAATTTTCAAATGAAAGATAACATAACAACAATAACCACATATAAAGGCTGCGTCCGTAGCAAGACTACAATTATCTTGTATTTCCAACACATACGCTTGAAGCTGCAAATGTCAGTAAAGCGGGAAAACAAGGACGTCCATATCTTGTTGAAAAGGTGGGCTCGTGATTGATTGGTTGACAGTTTAGACTGGTGGCACTGCCACACTGTTTGCACTGCCACACCGTTGGCCCAAACTGTGCGTTCTCCATTGCTACAAGCAGAGGCAGCTTTGCCTCTGCAGCATCAGAGAATCATAATGACACTGATGCTGTCTGGATCCAGAGAAATGGCCAGCTTCAGAGCAGTGCTTCCAAGCTCTATTGGAAAAAGCTTGTAAGCACTGCGCTCCTTGCCTAGGTGATCAGCCATCACTAATAGGTAAGTTTGGCAATGAGTAGCAATTTAAGATTAAAATGTAATTTTGGTTTGTCATCGGAAATACCTACCAACACTGTTATTACACCACAATGTACTCCCTCTGACCTATCAGTTACAAGATTGGGCCTTCAGAACCCTAGCATAGCAATTAACCCACCCCATGTACATCATGCCATAGAAACACTCATTGATCTAGTTAGTCGGGATGTTGGTGACTATTTACGTCAACACCAATCAGGACATTTTCCCACATTTCATAACCTTTCTCCCATTGAAAAACAAGCTATCAATACTCTCAAGAACAGCAGATCAGTAATAAAACCGGCTAAAACAGACTAAAGGATCTTTTTAAACGTTTAGAAGCCTTTGCAAGTGTTTTTTGGGTAATTATTCTAATTTACTGAGATAATGACGTTTAGGTTTTCATTGACTGTAAGCCATAATCATCAACATTAACAGAAATAAACACTTCAACTGAAATAAATTAACTTTTTATGATGTTCTAACTTTGTGAGAAGCACCTGTATGTTGGCGAGACTACAAGACTGCATAGCGAGTTATAAATCTACAATTAGGTGTGGCAAAACATGGCTTCCCTTGCCCCACCATTTTTTGGCAGCAGGACATTCAGTTTCACAACTTTGCTTTCAAGTAATGGAGCAGGTGATAAAACCTAGACGAGGGGGTAATCATATCAAGTTACGCAAAGCAAAGGAATCCTATTGGTTTTTATCACTTGGGATTCTGCCCATAATGGACTTAACAGAGGGCTCGATATACCGTTGTCATGACAATATATCATTATATAACTTCTCATGTTGTCTTTAATTTTTTTCAGACTCGTTGATTACAAGGCTCCAGTTATGGTAAGTGCACCTGCTCTTACCCCATCGTGATCACTTTCCATTCTTCTAATTTTGGTTTTCCATTTTCCAGACCATATTTAATCCAACAACGTTCATTTATATATCTATATTCACTATGAAGGACCCCTAATCATGTTACCTATATTGTTCGACAGGACATATTCGTCCAAACATACTATACTCTTATTAAATTCATATGAATATACCATTTTCTACTAACCTAACTCTCATAAAATTACAGATCTTGTGACTAGGATATTTCCTTATGCCCATTTTGACTATTCTAGAAATATACCTTCCATGATGTTTTCACATTAAATCATTATTACATTAACTCCTTTTTCCTCATAGTGGATCTTCATTACCCCCATCCCCAGGATGCCACTGGCAATTGTTTAAACACCACAGCAGTAAACAAACCTACTCTCTACAATATCTTTCTATTGCCCTTCTAAGGGTTACTTCCCACATGACGTCGCTCACATTTCCATAAAGTAACATCCACCATTACTATCGCCATGGTGTCTAGTTCAATACAACCCCCAATAAACACACCCATCGAGTGATATTATTCATGTTGCCTGGATACCAACTCTAACTCTCGGTGGATACACCCACCGTGACATGACACTCACTACCCTATGCCTGATTTAGACGCACCCTCTGTGACATATGATCTGTCACATGACCTGGACTCCAACCTTTAAAAGGGTTGTCCACTAATTTTCCATTGATGGCCTATCCCTAGAATAGGTCATCAATGTCTGATTGTCTAGAGTCCCACACCCGGCACCTCACCGATCAGCTGTTAATGGTAGCAGCCGCCAAGCGGAAGTACTCACTTTCCGATCTGCCCCATCTACTTGTAGTAGCTGCCACAGAGTACGCCTGTACACATCTGCCTACTTATTGATGTGAATAGGTAATGGATATGCAGTACCAAGGCCCAGCTACTAGAAGTAGATAGCCAGCTCAGCAATTAAGTACTGTACTTCCGGCCGCCGCCACCAACATTGATAACAGCTCATCGATGGGGTTGCCGGGTGTCAGACCCCAGCCGATAAGACCTTGATGACTTATCCTAAGGATAAGTCATCAAGTAAAAGTAATGGACAGCCTCTTTACGGTAAGTCCGGAAATACTTGCTTTACATATGATATAAACCATCCCACCTCCAAGCTCTACACACACTGCAACGGCGCGGGATGCGCCAGCATTACCAGTATACTCAGAGGAACGGAAAATCTAAGGTATAGTCAGATTATACTTTCTACTGATTGGGATTACTTTTCATTAACTGTGATTTTCCCTCCACTTTATATGAGTTATAATATCTCTTAGTTCCCTCCAGCAATCCACAAACGAAATATGCTTTTGCTTCTAATGCTTCTACATCCTGCATTAAAATGATTCGGATATAATATTCTCTCTAGGATTTGCTGTATATGGGATCTATGAAATTAAATTATTCTACCATACATTTTCCATTGCATTATCTGGAATGTTCCTATGACCATGGTTATGTATATGTAGATTTATCCCATTGACCATTATGTTTAATCACACTGATATGTAACCCTTTCTATATGTTGCATGCATGCCACTCAGGATATGAGGGCGATACAAAGGAAACATGAGTTCTTTGTTATGAACTATACTTTTGGGGCTCCCTCTTGTGGTCACTAGCGGTATGGCTCTTGGATCTCTTTCCCCAGGTTGGTAGTCACCTGCTTCGTTAAGACTCTGGGTGTTTCTATTTAAACTTCCTGGAGTCTTAGTTCATTGCCTGGCATCCATGTAATCAGTCCTTGTCTGGTTGCTCTTGTCTACTGGTCCTGATTTTTGCAACATAAGCTAAGTCCTGCTTTCTTGTTTTTTTGTATTTGTATTATTCTGTTTTTGTCCAGCTTGTTCATAATGTGATTCCTGATTTTGCTGGAAGCTCTTAGGGCGCTGATATTCTCCCCCATACCGTTAGTCGGTACGGGGGTTCTTGGATATTCAGCGTGGATATTTTGGTAGGGTTTTTCGCTGACCACATAAGTCCGCTTTCTATACTTCTGCTATTATTTAGTGGGCCTCTCTTTGCTGAATCTAGTTCATACTTACGTTTGTCCTTTCCTCTTACCTCACCGTTATTATTTGTTGGGGGCCTGTATCTACTTTGGGGTATTTCTCTGGAGGCAAGTGAGGTCTGTATTTTCTCTGAAAGGGTTAGTTAGATCTCCGGCTGGCGCGAGACGTCTAGAACCAACGTAGGCACGTTCCCCGGCTGCTATTATTTGTGGGCTAGGATCAGGTATGTGGTCAGCTCAGTTACCACCTCCCTAAGAGCTAGTTTTTATGTTTGCAGACTTTGCTGAAGACCCTGCGATCCTCTGCCCTTAGGATCACAACAGTATGCCAGGCCACTGAATAGTTAATGCATTGCAGAAGTGGGATTAAAAGAAAAGAAAGAAGTTCTGAGTTTTTTTTTTTTTCTTCCTTCCCCTTTACCTCTGAATGGCTTGAAACTTTACTAGTGTGGATCAGCTTGCTGCTCGTGTGCAGGGCATTCAGGATTTTGTAATTGGCAGTCCTATGTCAGAGCCTAAGATTCCTATTCCTGAGCTGTTCTCTGGAGATCGATTTAAATTTAGGAATTTTAGGAATAATTGTAAATTGTTTCTATCTTTGAGACCTCGTTCGTCTGGAGACTCAGCTCAGCAAGTTAAAATTGTTATCTCCTTCTTGCGGGGCGACCCTCAGGATTGGGCTTTCTCATTGGCGCCAGGAGATCCGGCATTGGCGAATATTGATGCGTTTTTTCTGGCGCTCGGATTGCTTTATGAGGAGCCCAATCTTGAAATTCAGGCAGAGAAGGCTTTGCTGGCTATTTCTCAGGGCCAGGATGAAGCCGAAGTGTATTGCCAAAAATTTCGGAAATGGTCCGTGCTTACTGAGTGGAATGAGTGTGCTCTGGCCGCAAATTTCAGAAATGGCCTTTCTGAAACCATTAAGAATGTGATGGTGGGCTTTCCCATTCCTACAAGTCTGAATGATTCTATGACGCTGGCCATTCAGATTGATCGGCGTTTGCGGGAGCGCAAATCCGCTAAACCTTTGGCGGTGTTGTCTGAACAGACGCCTGATTTAATGCAATGTGATAGAATTCAGACTAGAACTGAACGGCAAAATCATAGACGTCAGAATGGGTTGTGTTTTTACTGTGGTGATTCTACACATGTTATATCAGCATGCTCTAAACGCCTAACAAAGTTTGTTAGTCCTGTCGCCGTTGGTAACTTGCAGCCTAAATTTATTTTGTCTGTGACTTTAATTTGCTCATTGTCTTCCTACCCTGTTATGGCGTTTGTGGATTCAGGCGCTGCCCTGAGTCTTATGGACTTGTCGTTTGCCAGGCGCTGTGGTTTTGTCCTGGAGCCTTTAGAAAATCCTATTCCTCTTAGAGGAATTGATGCTACGCCATTGGCAGAGAATAAACCGCAGTATTGGACACAAGTGACCATGTGCATGACTCCTGAACATCGGGAGGTGATTCGTTTTCTTGTTCTGCATAAAATGCATGATTTGGTCATTTTGGGTCTGCCATGGTTACAGGCTCATAATCCTGTTCTGGATTGGAGGGCTATGTCTGTGTCAAGTTGGGGTTGTCAGGGAATTCATTGCGATTCCCCGTCGGTGTCTATTGCTTCCTCCACTCCTACAGAAGTTCCTGAGTTTTTGCTTGACTATCAGGATGTGTTCATTGAGTCCAGGTCCAGTGCTCTTCCTCCTCATAGGGACTGTGACTGCGCTATAGATTTGATTCCTGGTAGCAAGTTTCCTAAGGGACGATTATTTAATCTGTCGGTACCTGAGCATGCTGCGATGCATTCTTATATAAAGGAGTCTTTGGAGAAAGGACATATTCGTCCATCCTCTTCCCCTCTTGGTGCGGGATTCTTTTTTGTGGCCAAGAAAGACGGATCTTTGAGACCTTGTATAGACTATCGGCTTCTGAATAAAATCACGGTTAAATTTCAGTACCCTCTGCCACTATTGTCGGACTTGTTTGCTCGGATTAAGGGTGCCTGTTGGTTCACCAAGATAGATCTTCGTGGTGCGTACAACCTTGTGCGCATTAGGCAGGGAGATGAATGGAAAACTGCATTTAATACGCCCAAAGGTCATTTTGAGTACTTGGTGATGCCTTTTGGGCTCTCTAATGCCCCTTCAGTGTTTCAATCCTTTATGCATGACATCTTCCGGAAGTATCTAGATAAATTTGTGATTGTTTATCTGGATGACATTTTAGTTTTTTCTGATGATTGGGATTCTCATGTAAAGCAGGTCAGGATGGTGTTTCAGGTTTTGCGTGATAATGCTTTGTTTGTGAAGGGCTCAAAGTGTCTCTTTGGAGTGCAGAAGGTTTCCTTTTTGGGTTTTATCTTTTCCCCTTCTGCTGTGGAGATGGACCCAGTCAAGGTCAGAGCTATTCATGATTGGACTCAACCCACGTCTGTTAAGAGTCTTCAGAAGTTTTTGGGTTTTGCTAATTTCTACCGTCGTTTTATTGCTAACTTTTCTAGCGTTGTTAAACCTCTGACGGATATGACCAAGAAAGGTTCTGATGTCGCTAATTGGGCTCCTGCGGCCATTGAGGCCTTCCGGGAGCTGAAGCGCCGGTTTACTTCGGCGCCTGTTTTGTGCCAGCCTGATGTCTCACTTCCCTTTCAGGTTGAAGTGGACGCTTCTGAGATTGGTGCAGGAGCTGTTTTGTCGCAGAGAGGCTCTGGTTCCTCTATGATGAAACCATGTGCTTTCTTTTCCAGGAAGTTTTCGCCGGCTGAGCGGAACTATGATGTTGGTAATCAGGAGTTGTTGGCCATGAAGTGGGCATTTGAGGAGTGGCGTCATTGGCTCGAGGGAGCTAAGCATCGTGTGGTGGTCTTGACTGATCACAAGAACCTGATGTATCTCGAGTCTGCTAAACGCCTGAATCCTAGACAGGCTCGTTGGTCATTGTTTTTCTCCCGTTTTGACTTTGTGGTCTCATACCTGCCTGGTTCGAAAAATGTGAAGGCTGATGCTCTCTCTAGGAGCTTTGTGCCTGATTCTCCTGGAGTCTCAGCGCCGGCTGGTATTCTTAAAGAGGGAGTGATTTTGTCGGCCATTTCTCCTGATTTGCGACGTGTGTTGCAGAGATTTCAGGCTGGTAGACCTGACTCTTGCCCACCTGAAGGACTGTTTGTTCCTGATAAATGGACCAGCAGAGTTATTTCCGAGGTTCATTCCTCAGTGTTGGCAGGGCATCCTGGGATTTTTGGTACCAGAGATTTGGTGGCTAGGTCCTTTTGGTGGCCTTCCTTGTCACGGGATGTGCGTGCTTTTGTGCAGTCCTGTGGGACTTGTGCTCGGGCTAAGCCTTGCTGTTCTCGTGCCAGCGGGTTGCTTTTGCCCTTGCCCGTCCCGAAGAGGCCTTGGACACACATTTCCATGGATTTCATTTCAGATCTTCCGGTGTCTCAGGGAATGTCTGTCATCTGGGTGGTGTGTGATCGTTTTTCCAAGATGGTCCATTTGGTGCCCTTGCCTAAGTTGCCTTCCTCTTCCGATCTGGTTCCTTTGTTTTTTCAGAATGTGGTTCGTTTGCACGGCATTCCTGAGAATATCGTGTCTGACAGAGGATCCCAGTTTGTGTCCAGATTCTGGCGATCTTTTTGTGCTAAAATGGGCATTGATCTGTCGTTCTCGTCTGCCTTTCATCCTCAGACTAATGGCCAAACGGAGCGAACTAATCAGACGCTGGAGGCTTATTTGAGATGTTTTGTTTCTGCGGATCAGGATGATTGGGTGACCTTCTTGCCATTGGCTGAGTTTGCCCTCAATAATCGGGCTAGTTCCGCTACTTTGGTTTCGCCATTTTTTTTTGCAACTCTGGTTTTCATCCTCGTTTCTCCTCGGGTCATGTTGAGCCTTCTGACTGTCCTGGGGTGGATTCTGTGGTTGATAGGTTGCAGCGGACTTGGAATCATGTGGTGGATAACTTGAAGTTGTCACAGGAGAAGGCTCAGCGTTTTGCCAACCGCCGCCGCGGTGTGGGTCCCCGACTTCGTGTTGGGGATTTGGTTTGGTTATCTTCTCGGTTTGTCCCTCTGAAGGTTTCCTCTCCTAAGTTTAAGCCTCGCTTTATTGGTCCTTATAGAATTTTGGAGGTCCTTAATCCGGTGTCTTTTCGTTTGGATCTTCCTGCCTCGTTTGCCATTCACAATGTGTTCCATAGGTCTTTGTTGCGGCGGTACATTGTGCCTGTGGTTCCTGCTGTTGACCCTCCTGCTCTGGTCTTGGTTGAGGGCGAGTTGGAGTATGTGGTGGAGAAGATCTTAGATTCTCGTCTCTCTAGACGGAGGCTTCAGTATCTGGTCAAATGGAAGGGCTATGGTCAGGAGGATAATTCCTGGGTGGTCGCCTCTGATGTTCATGCGGCCGATTTGGTTCGTGCCTTTCACGCTGCCCATTCTGATCGCCCTGGTGGTCGTGGTGAGGGTTCGGTGACCCCTCCTTAAAGGGGGGGTACTGTTATGAACTATACTTTTGGGACTCCCTCTTGTGGTCACTCGCGGTATGGCTCTTGGATCTCTTTCCCCAGGTTGGTAGTCACCTGCTTCGTTAAGACTCTGGGTGTTTCTATTTAAACTTCCTGGAGTCTTAGTCCATTGCCTGGCATCCACGTAATCAGTCCTTGTCTGGTTGCTCTTGTCTACTGGTCCTGATTTTTGCATCATAAGCTAAGTCCTGCTTTCTTGTTTTTTTGTATTTGTATTATTCTGTTTTTGTCCAGCTTGTTCATAATGTGATTCCTGATTTTGCTGGAAGCTCTTAGGGCGCTGATATTCTCCCCCATACCGTTAGTCGGTACGGGGGTTCTTGGATATTCAGCGTGGATATTTTGGTAGGGTTTTTCGCTGACCACATAAGTCCGCTTTCTATACTTCTGCTATTATTTAGTGGGCCTCTCTTTGCTGAATCTAGTTCATACTTACGTTTGTCCTTTCCTCTTACCTCACCGTTATTATTTGTTGGGGGCCTGTATCTACTTTGGGGTATTTCTCTGGAGGCAAGTGAGGTCTGTATTTTCTCTGAAAGGGTTAGTTAGATCTCCGGCTGGCGCGAGACGTCTAGAACCAACGTAGGCACGTTCCCCGGCTGCTATTATTTGTGGGCTAGGATCAGGTATGTGGTCAGCTCAGTTACCACCTCCCTAAGAGCTAGTTTTTATGTTTGCAGACTTTGCTGAAGACCCTGCGATCCTCTGCCATTAGGATCACAACAGTTCTTGTTGGAATCCTGGCGACCATTTCTGAGCTGAAGTTAATCACAGTTTTTTTAGTCAAGCTTTTTTTTATCACACAGAATCACTTCTCTTCCTGCAATGCTTCATCAACATATATGAAAATCTCTTCACAGATAACTTCTCTTCACACACAGTGTCTTAACCTAAGCAATATTGAATCTTGCTCATGCAGTGAGGTGGGGGAGGGGGATGAGTCTGGTGCTGTAGCTCTCTCACTTCTATCTTGAGGTAATAAAGATGCTCCTGGCTGTCCTTACTGCTTCTATGATTACAGCAATCACTTCCCAGGAACAACTGGTCTATACAGCTTGTCTGATTTTAGTCTGACAGGAGACTCTCTAACACACACCTTACTCTTGGATGTCCAGGACACAATAACAAATTTCCCACTATCCTCCAGGGTTGAGCAAACCATTCCATGTCTACTATAACCATTTTAACCCCTATAGTTGCTGGGTTATTCTAAATCAGCAGTTCAGCATCTAACTGTCACATATGTTCATACATGGAGATATCTATTTTGTTTTGTCCCCAATTCTTGTGTATTTTGTATTACATATTATATTCTATTTATATATTTTTTTAGATATTCTGCGACATTGACAAAGACACAGGATGGGTCGCTTATGTACCCTATCTGATTCACCTTATGTATATATGCTAATCAGTAAAAATTACCTTGCAAAATATTAATTTTTGACAGTGACTTTTCCTTCTTGTATGCATCGGGACTATGGCCCACTTCTCCTGCACTTCTTGTTTAAATTGTGAGTGCAGACCATTTTTTCTATATTGAATGACTACATAACCATATACATGGCTTAGGTGAGCTGATCCTACTGACAGATTCTCATTAAGCCTGGCTGCAAGACAGGCAATGAGCCAGAGGCCAGAAGGATGAGATGCAGTAATTAGTGTTGAGCGATACCTTCCGATATTTAAAAGTATTGGTATCGGATTGGATCGGCCGATATCTCAAAAATATCGGATATCGTCGATACCAATACCCGATACCAATACAAGTCAATGGGACACAAATATCGGAAGTGATCCTGGATGGTTCCAGGGTCTGAAGAAGAGGAAACTCTACTTCAGGCCCTGGGATCCATATTCATGTAAAAAATAAAGAATAAAAATAAAAAATATGGATATACTCACCTTCGGACGAGCCCTGGCTGTCACCGCTGCAAGCGTCTGCCTCCGTTCCCAAGAATGCAGAGTGAAGGACCTTCGATGACGTAGCGGCTTGTGATTGGTCGCATGACCGCTCATGTGACTGCTCACGCGACCAATCACAAGCCGCGACGTCATCGCAGGTCCTTCACTCACTGCATTCTTAGGAACGGAGGCAGATGCTTGTACCGGTGAGAGCCAGGGGCCGTCCGAGGGGTGAGTATATCCATATTTTTTATTTTTATTCTTTATTTTTTACATGAATATGGATCCCAGGGCCTGAAGGAGAGTCTCCTCTCCTCCAGACCCTGGGAACCATACGCACAGCACACGCCTGGGAGCTTATAGGAACTTCCGATTCCGATTTCCGATATCACAAAAATATCGGAACTCGGTATCGGAGTTCCGATACAGTGAATATTTGCCGATACCCGATATTTGCAGTATCGGAATGCTCAACACTAGCAGTGATCTTTTTAACAATATTCATGGAATTGCTTACAATAAGTACAACTCAGTTTTCCCACCAGTGAAGCTATGGTTGACACTGCTTTGGCATTGTGACTGGCACTAGTTGCACAATATGTTTTTTTTCCGATATTATGTATTGTGATTTTCTTTAAAGACTAAATGTATGTACTTATTACTTATACTTATTGGGGTGGGCTATAGTTGGATCAAGGAAGAGCTGTGACAAATGTTACCTTGGGAAGACTTGATTAACAACGTATAGCAGAAGATTGGCTGCCCCGAGGTCTGTGAAGTGGCCTGGATAATTCAGTGCTGGGTGTAGAGGACTGAGCAGGAGTGTGGCTGACTCAAGAACGGATGTCAGGAATGGAGACCGATGTGGAGACTCCCTTTCTGGAAAGGTAATAAAGTTAACTGTTGTGTTTTACCAGTTTAGTTGTGTTGAACAAAGTGATCACAGTGAAGTTAATACTGATCCGTGGTCTCAGAAAGTTATGGAAAGTTGATGTGTGTGAATGATTATTGAAACTTGAGCTGTAGAGTGTTCAGGTTCTACCAAGTTTGATCAACAACCAACAATCAAAGTGAACTGTAACCATCAAGTGTAACGTGTCATGTAATATGGTTACAACCTTCAGTAAATTGTGCCATGAATCTGTACAAATTTACAACAATGACTGGAAGGAACAGGCATTAACTTATTTTTTAAATTGGGCCATTGTTGTAAATTTGTACAGATTGATGACGTTTTCTATTGGTCATCTCTTCTGAAAACTAAATAAATGTAATTGTTTAATCTTTCATTGCTAGGATTCTCTATGCCTTTATTCAGGGTATAAATTGGGCACACAATGGCTTTATGATTTGGTCTTTGTTCAGTGGTATTCTTTAGCGTGTGATGGTATTTTGTAGGTATTGTATAGCAATATTATTTGGGGGTTGTATGTAGCTATTATTTTGGCACTATACTATATGGATGTATTATTTAAAAATGTATAGTGGTATTATTATAGTATAGCATAGTGTTAATTGGGTATTAGCTGTGACTTACATCCCCTTGTGAGATGCCATGTTTTTTACAAAGATTCGTCTATTTTTTGAATCAGCTCTGAAGAGATGACATGGTTCGATTTAGTGAAACAGTGGCAAAGCAGATTTTCAATTATTTGCTCATCTTTAATCATTATAATTAATTACTTATCTCAATGTGTAGCATGCAGAGTTTTTAAACTTGCTTCACAGTTTGTTTGTTTTGTTTTTTTATTCAATTTGAATTCTGTGCACTCAGATAAAACTGCAAACAAAGTGTTGTGCTCGTCTCTGTGGGTGTGAGGAAGAAATGTGAGTGCCTTTGCATTTTTATTTTTGGTGGCTTTAAATTTATTCCCACTTGTCTTGTATAATTGCTTGCTCTGGGGTTTTAGGTCAGCTGAAGGCTTGCTTAATCCCCTTCTTTTGATTTTAGCTTGACTGTGATTTCTTAGTCCTCATTTATGGTTTGTTAGTATGCAAAAACATGCACTCTCATACCGTTCAGGAGAGAGCGGGAAAGCTCAACATTCTGCTGGAATGGAATCAGCATCTTTTTACCAGAAAGATGTCACATTTTTGGAGTCTCAAAGTTCCAATACATGTTATATTAATTTTGTCATATCGAGATTTGGCCAGAATATCTTCAGGTGTCACGTAATTTGTGAATTTTTGTAAGGATTGTATATGTCATTCAACAATATTGCCAAACTTTGCTGGATGTATATATGTCTGACCATTCAATTGGCAGTGACCGTTTTCTTGTATTGAAGACACTCAACAAAGAGATGGCCAACATGGAAGTGAATGCTAAATATTGACCTTTGAATATGGGATGGACATTCGCTTCCAAGAGAGTTGACTCCAATTAAGCCATACATTATATAAAAATACATAAGGACTTTTTGACAAATATTGAACTGTTGGCTGAATTTAACCCCTTCCCAACATGCACCATCCATATACTGCTCTGTGGGAGGTGCATTCCCGCAAAGAGCAGTATATGTACAGCGCCACCATTTCCGGTCATCGCGCGGTGATCTGGTTACGATGGCTGCTGTCCCTGACAGCAGACCATCCCTGCACATTGTCCTGGGGTTCTGACCCCCCCCCCCCCCGCATCGGCGATTGCTGTGATTGGCTGGTCAATTGGTTTTATACCATAATTTTAACCATGTTATATGTTAAAGACTTTTGTTTTTAAATAATTTTTCACCAATGGATCTGTTGCTGGATACCTTTCATTCTTTGACACTTCTAATGTTTACATGGCCTATGAATGAATATCCAGCCCAATCTGTACAGGACATATATTAATGATGAGAGTGCGTCAGACTGCACATCCCAATATTTCAACTGATCCAAAATGAACCATTATAATGTAACTAGTTTTTCTGGAGGAACATTATTTTGAAGCTCTTTTGGGTAATATCCAGTCATTTAGAAAAACTCTGCTCTTTCTTGATGAGCTCAGCACACTTTAGTTGAATTGTGTCCTTCTGGACCCTGCCAGATTGAATATTTCTTATGAGAGCAGAGCAGAGTCAGCATTAAATCAAGATAAATGTGGTCTGTGGAATAAGTGTGCCTCTTATTTAGCTGCCATTAATTTTACGTTTCCTAAAAGTGAATTAATTGTGTCATGTAATATTAATCTCCAAATTAAATGATTAGCAGGAAATGATGTCTGTTATGTTTGCAAGTAATTTATTATCAAGTGACCCTGAAATAAAAAAGAAGCGGAGCTGTTGCCGGTATTCAACAATCAAGTAACTAAAATCTTTTCTTTTCCAACCTGTACTGGGAAATAACTTCTGGAATCAGAATGGCTGTGATAGGAAACCAATTCATCTTTACCTATCAGTGGATTTCAGAATTAAGCTTCAATGTCTGATGCACGTATGCCAGGTTCCATAGGAAAGTGACCCTTGGATCGAAGTCATTAATCGAGGGAACCCCGTGTGTGCTTGGCCAGCTCTCACCTGTCAATTTCAGAAGCAGTACAGGGGCTATAGTACTCCCTGCATTCTTCCATTTGATGGGAAATTACATTTTCTGCATCCCTTTAAAGAAGTTTGCTGGAAAGTTAATTAATATCTGAGAAAAGATGTTCTTAAATACAATTTTCTGATTTAAGGAACTTATGTTTTGTCAGCGCAATTAAACATTGATGATATTCAGGCAAGGACATGTCCTATGGTGTCCATAAAGGAACACTCGCACGCAGGTCCAGGATGAGAGGTAGGTAGGGTAGGCACCTGCCTAGGGCGCTGCCTCCTGCCACCCCGAGGGGGGGGACACTTGGGGGAAAAAAGTGCCATGGCTGAATGATTAGGCACAGTGACGGCTGGGGAGCGGCACAAAGGGGAGCAGTGTCAGTCACTGACACCACTCACTCATCTCTCCTGAGGCCCTGCCGTCGCTTTTTCCCTGCACTCAATTGTATTCACATCTATCAGGAAGCAAGAGAAGAGGACGGCCACGGTGTACAGGGAGCCGGTATTAGGTGAGTAACCTTTTTTTATATTGTGCCAATGAATGGGGGACATAAGAGGGGTTGGCTATGGGGTCTTAAGATAGGCTGGTTATGGGGGACATATGTGGAGCTGGCTATGGGGGACATATGTGGGGTGTGGAGAAACGGGGTCAGTGGGTGCTCTCGTCCACTGGCCCGGCTGTCTTTAGCAAGACTGCATGGACCACGGCTCATACCACTGAACGCCCGCTCTATCTCCCAGTGGGCAATACACTACACAGACAACACAGGGTTAAGGTAAAACAGTGTGGCAATATTTTATTGAACCACAGCACACAATAGCAAACAGAACAATTCCCCCATGGCTGGAATTGCCAGGGTCACATGGGCGCATATAAAAGATCACTGCGTCTCCACGTATTTCCAGTATGACATGATGTCAGAGCTCCCAGGGTCACATGGGCGCATATAAAAGATCATTGTGTCTCCACATATTTCCAGTATGACACAATGTCAGAGCTCCCAGGGTCGCTATTCCATCTGTGGATGCACGCACAGAGAAAAGGTAACGACAAGCATAGGGAGATGACCAAGAACTGTCCATAGCGTCCATACAAGGTCCAAAGCCAGTTGACACGAGAGTCACCACCTGGCTTATCTGACCATCTCCATGGAACCAGGTGACCAGCGGGTCCCAAGCCTGGCTTTCTCCAAACATATCCATGGTTCAGAGATGGTCACTGGATCAGATCTGTGTCCTTCCAACCGGAGCCGAAAACCCCTAGGTTGTTTCCTATAGAATCATAGATCAGTGTCCCTCATGATGGTGCCATGATGAATTGGCTGCAGTCCTTTCTCTTGTCTGTTGGGTGGATTGCAAAATGTCTGGCTGGTAGCTCTGTGTTACTTCAGACTCTCAGGATGTGAACTCTGAGTCATTTTATACCCAAGGCATGTAAGCTATTTTTAGAATTACCCAGGATCTTTCAGTCCAACATCAAGATAAGGTAAACAATGGTGATGGGATTAAGTAGCACTATTAGCATATAAGCACACATCAATAAACAAAGCTTAACACACTCAATGTACAGTTACTATTACAGACTAAGGGTACTGTCACACAGTACCATTTTGATCGCTACGACGGTACGATTCGTGACGTTCTAGCGATATCGTTACGATATCGCAGTGTCTGACACGCAGCAGCGATCAGGGATCCTGCTGAGAATCGTACGTCGTAGCAGATCGTGTGGAACTTTCTTTCGTCGCTTGATCACCCGCTGACATCGCTGGATCGTTGTGTGTGACAGCGATCCAGCGATGTGTTCGCTTGTAACCAGGGTAAACATCGGGTAACTAAGCGCAGGGCCGCGCTTAGTAACCCGATGTTTACCGTGGTTACCAGCGTAAAAGTAAAAAAAAAACAAACAGTACATACTCACATTCCGGTGTCTGTCCCCGGCGTCTCAGCTTCTCTCCACTGTGTGAGCGTCTGCCAGCCGGAAAGCGAGCACAGCGGTGACGTCTGACGTCACCGCTGTGCTTGCCGGCTATGGCGCTTACACAGTGGAGAGAAGCAGAACGCCGGGGACAGACACCAGAATGTAAGTATGTACTGTTTGTTTTTTTTTACTTTTACGCTGGTAACCACGGTAAACATCGGGTTACTAAGCGCGGCCCTGCGCTTAGTTACCCGATGTTTACCCTGGTTACCGGGGACTTCGGCATCGCTCCAGCGCCGTGATTGCAACGTGTGACCGCAGTCTACGACGCTGGAGCGATAATAATACGATCGCTGCGACGTCACGGATCGTGCCGTCGTAGCGATCAAAATGGTACTGTGTGACAGTACCCTTAGGGTACCGTCACACAGTGCCATTTTCATCGCTACGACGGCACGATTCGTGACGTTGCAGCGTCGTATAAGTATCGCTCCAGCGTCGTATACTGCGGTCACACGTTGCAATACACGGCGCTGGAGCGATAATTTCATGACGTATTTGCGATGTAGAAGCCGTTGGTTACTGTGCGCACATCGTATACAACCTGTGTCACACAATGCAATCATGCCGCCACAGCGGGACACTAGACGACGAAAGAAAGTTTCAAACGATCTGCTACGACGTACGATTCTCAGCGGGGATCCGGATCGCAGTAGCGTGTCAGACACAGCGATATCGTAAATGGATCGCTGGAACGTCACGAATCGTGCCTTTGTAGCGATCAAAATTGCACTGTGTGACGGTACCCTAAGGGTACCGTCACACAGTGCAATTTTGATCGCTACGATGGTACGATTCGTGACGTTCTAGCGATATCGTTACGATATCGCAGTGTCTGACACGCAGCAGCGATCAGGGACCCTGCTGAGAATCGTACGTCGTAGCAGATCGTTTGGAACTTTCTTTCGTCGCTTGATCACCCGCTGACATCGCTGGATCGTTGTGTGTGACAGCGATCCAGCGATGTGTTCGCTTGTAACCAGGGTAAACATCGGGTAACTAAGCGCAGGGCCGCGCTTAGTAACCCGATGTTTACCCTGGTTACCAGCGTAAACGTTAAAAAAACAAACAGTACATACTTACATTCCGGTGTCTGTCCTCCGGCGTCTCAGCTTCTCTGCACTGTGTGAGCGCCTGCCTGCCGGAAAGCGAGCCCAGCGGTGACGCGGTGACGTCACCACTCTGCTTTCCGGCTATGGTGCTTACACAGTGGAGAGAAGCTGAGACGCCGGGGACAGACACCGGAATGTAAGTATGTACTGTTTGTTTTTTTAACGTTTACGATGGTAACCAGGGTAAACATCGGGTTACTAAGCGCGGCCCTGCGCTTAGTTACCCGATGTTTACCCTGGTTACCCGGGGACTTCGGCATCGCTCCAGCGCCGTGATTGCAAAGTGTGACCGCAGTCTACGACGCTGGAGCGATAATCATACGACGCTGCGACGTCACGGATCGTGCCGTCGTAGCGACGAAAATTGCACTGTGTGACAGTACCCTAAGGGTACCGTCACACAGTGCCATTTTCATCGCTACGACGGCACGATTCATGACGTTCTAGCGATATCGTTACGATATCGCTGTGTCTTACACGCTACTGCGATCAGACATCACGCTGAGAATCGTACGTCGTAGCAGATCGTTTGGAACTTTCTTCCGTCGCTTGATCACCCGCTGACATCGCTGGATCGTTGTGTGTGACAGCGATCCAGCGATGTGTTCGCTTGTAACCAGGGTAAACATCGGGTAACTAAGCGCGGGGCCGCGCTTAGTAACCCGATGTTTACCCTGGTAACCAGCGTAAATGTAAAAAAAACAAACAGTACATACTCACATTCCGGTGTCTGTCCTCCGGCGTCTCAGCTTCTCTGCACTGTGAGCGCCTGCCGGACGGAAAGCGAGCACAGCGGTGACGTCACCGCTCTGCTTTCCGGGTATGGCGCTTACACAGTGCAGAGAAGCAGAACGCCGGGGGACAGACACCGGAATGTGAGTATGTACTGTTTGTTTTTTTTACGTTTACGCTGGTAACCAGGGTAAACATCGGGTTACTAAGCGCGGCCCTGCGCTTAGTAACCCGATGTTTACCCTGGTTACCCGGGGACTTCGGCATCGCTCCAGCGCCGTGATTGCAAAGTGTGACCGCAGTCTACGACGCTGGAGCGATAATCATACGACGCTGCGACGTCACGGATCGTGCCGTCGTAGCGATGAAAATGGCACTGTGTGACGGTACCCTTACACAGTATGTTAGATAGTATATCAGTTGGCAAGTCTGTCTTCTTGACCCACCAGACATAAACACTTAAATTCACAAGCCAATATACAGATAAAAAGCCAGTTCTTTTGGTTTTGCAAAAACATGGGTGTCTGGGAAATTAAGATACAATCTGCTTTCTTCACATGGGGTTGGTTATGGGGACACATAAGAAGGTCTGGCTGTGGGAGATATATGTAGGGCTGGCTATGGAGAGACATAAGAGAGGCTGGATGTGGAAAACATATGTGGGGCTGGATGTCCGGGACATATGTGAGGCTGGCTATGGGGTACATATGTGGGGCTGGCTATGGGGTACATATGTGGGGCTGGCTATGGGGGACATATGTGGGGCTGATTATGGGGAGACATAAGAGATCTGGCTATGGGAGATATACGCTGCTCAAAAAAATAAAGGGAACACTAAAATCCCACATCCTAGATATCACTGAATGAAATATTCCAGTTGTAAATCTTTATTCATTACATAGTGGAATGTGTTGAGAACAATAAAACCTAAAATTAATCAACATAAATCACAAGTAATATCCAACCGAGGTCTGGAGTTGGAATGATGCTCAAAATCAAAGTGGAAAATGAAGTTACAGGCTGATCCAACTTCACTGGAAATGCCTCAAGGCAAGAAAATTATGCTCAGTAGTGTGTGTGGCCTCCACGTGCCTGTATGACCTCCCTACAACACCTGGGCATGCTCAAAAAAATAAAGGGAACATTAAAATACCACATCCTAGATATCTCTGAATTAAATATTCCAGTTGCAAATTTTTACACATTGCATAGTGGAATGTGCTCAGAACAGTAAAACATAGCAATTATCAATGTAAATCAAAATGAATATCCCATGGAGGTCTGGATTTGGAGTGATACTCAAAATCAAAGTGGAAAATCAAATTAGAGGCTGATCCAACTTCAGTGGAAATGCCTCATGGTCATGACAAGGAAAAGATGCTCAGTATTGTGTGTGGCCTCCACATGCCTGTATGACCTCCCTACTGTACAACACCTGGGCATGCTCCTGATGAGGCGGCTAATGGTCTCCTGAGGGATCTCCTCCCAGACCTGGACTAAAGCATCCGCCAACTCCTGGACAGTCTGTGGTGCAACGTGACGTTGGTGGATAGTGGAAGACATGATGTCCCAGATGTGTTCAATCAGTTTCAGGTCTGGGGAACGGGTGGGCCAGTCCATATCTTCAATACCTTCATCTTGCAGGAACTGCTGACACACTCCAGCCACACGAGGTTTGGCAATATTCCAGTTGTAAATCTTTATTCATTACATAGTGGAATGTGTTGAGAATAATAAAACCTAAAAATGATCAACGCAAATCACAACTAATATCCCACGGAGGTCTGGAGCTGAAATGATGCTCAAAATCAAAGTGAAAATGAAGTTACAGGCTGATCCAACTTCAGTGGAAATGCCTCAAGCTCAGTAGTGTGTGTGGCCTCCACGTGCCTGTATGATCTCCCCAAAATGCCTGGGCATGCTCCTCATGAGGCGGCAGATGGTCTCCTGAGAGATCTCCTTCCAAACCTGGGCTAAAGCATCCGCCAACTCCTGGACAGTCTGTGGTGCAATGTGACGTTGGTGGATGGTGCGAGACATGATGTCCCAGATGTGTTTAATCAGATTCAGGTCTGGGGAATGGGCGGGCCAGTCCATAGCTTCAATGCCTTCATCTTGCAGGAACTGCTGACACACTCCAACCACATGAGGTTTGGCATTGTCCTACATAAGGAGGAACCCAGGGCCAACCGTGCCAGCATATGGTCACACAAGGGGTCTCATCTTGGTATCTTATTGCAGTCAGGCTACCTCTGGCGAGCACATGGAGGGCTGTGCGGCCCTCTTAAGAAATGCCACCCCACACCATTGCTGACTCACTGCCAAACCGGTCATGTTGAAGGATGTTGCAGGCAGCAGATTGCTCTCCACGGCGTCTCCAGACTCTGTCACGTCTGTTACATGTGCTCAGTTGGAACCTGCTTTCATCTTTGAAGAGCACAGGAAGCCAGTGGCAATTTGCCAATCCTGGTGTTCTGTGGCAAATGCCAAGTGTCCTGCACGGTGTTGGGCTGTGAGCACAACCCCCATTTGTGGATGTCGGACACTCAGACCATCCTCGTGGAGTCAGTTTCTAACCGTTTGTGCAGACTCTTGCACGTTTGTGGCATGCTGGAGGTCATTTTGCAGGGCTCTGGCAGTGCTCCTCCTGTTCCTCCTTGCACAAAGGCTGAGGTAGCGGTCCTACTGCTGGGTTGTTGCCCTCCTACGACCCCCTCCATGTCTCCTGGTGTACTGGCCTGTCTCCTGGTAGCACCTCCAGCCTCTGGACACTACGCTGACAGACACAGCAAACCTTCTTGCCACAGCTCACATTGATGTGCCATCCTTGATGAGCTGCACTACCTGAGCCACTTGTATGGGTTGTAGAGTCCATCTCATGCTACCACAAGTGTGAAAGCACAACCAACATTCAAAAGTGACCAAAACATTAGCCAGAAAGCATTGGTACTGAGATGTGGTCTGTGGTCCCAATCTGCAGAACCACTCCTTTATTGAGTGTGTCTTGATAATTGCCAATAATTTCCATCTGTTGTCTATTCCATTAGCACAACAGCATGTGAAATTGATTGTCAGTGTTGCTTCCTAAGTGGACAGTTTGATTTCACAGAAGTCTGATTTACTTGGAGTTATACTCTGTTGTTTAAGTGTTCCCTTTATTTTTTTGAGCAGTGTATGTAGGGCTGGCTATGGAGGGACATAACAGAGGCTAGATAAGGGGACAAATGTGGGACTGGCTATTGAGTACATATGTGGGGCTGGCTATGGAGGGACATAAGAGGGGCTGGATTTGAAAAACATGTGGGGCTAGATGTGCGGGACATATGTGGGGCTGGCTATGGGGGACATATGTGGGGCTGCCTATGGGGGACATATGTGGGGCTGGCTGTGGGGGAAAAAAGAGGGTCTGGCTGTGGAAGACACATGAGAGGCTGGCTGTGAAGGAGCATAAGACGGACTGGCTGTGGGGACATGCGAGGGGCTGACTTTGGTAGCTATTACAAGAGGGGCTGTGGGAAACATCCTATTATATCAGAGACTGTGGGGAATGTTATACTGGAAGCTGTGAAGGATGTTATACCTGGGCTGAGGGGACATAATACTATATAGGACATGTAGGAGACATCATTGTACAGGGGCCTCTGTGGGGAATTATCCAAATCCAAAGCCTGGATTATCAAGAGGCTGAAGACCAGATCCACTGCAGAGGTGGCTGGCATCTTTAATGTGTCTCAGGGTCAAGTACAAAGATTTAAAAAAAGATTTGAAGAGACTGGAGATGTGTTTTACAAGACCAGGTCCAGCAGACCCCGCAAGACAACTGCTCAGGAGGAATGTTTGTTGGTTAGAAAATCCAAAGCAAGCCCCTCTTCCACTGCAGCAGAGCTCCCACAGGCCTGGTCACCTCAAGTCCCTGTGTCAACTAGAACAGTTTGTAGGATTCTGTCTCGAAATGGCCTCCATGGTCAAATCACTGCCCAGAAGCCAGCACTAAACAAAAGGCAAATAGAAAACCGTGTGGCATTTGCTAAGTCCCACAGCCTGCTAAACAGATGGACGCTGGAAAAGCGGCAGAAAGTGGATTTCTCTGATGAATCTTCAGTAGAATTACACCACAGCCACCGCAAATACTGCAGGAGACCTACTGGAGCCCGTATGGATCCAAAATACACCAAGAAAATAGTTAAATTTAGTGGTGGAAAGATCATGGTCTGGGGTTACATTCAGTATGGGGTTGTGCAAAACATTTGCAAGGTGGAAGGCAATATCATCAATAGCCTAAAATATCAAGAAGTATTAGCTATCTCTTATATTCCAAATCATAAAAGGGGTCAAATTCTGCAGCAGGATGGTGCTCCATCTCATACATCCATCTCTACAACAAAGTTCCTCCAGGCAAAAAAGATCAAGGTGCTCAAGGACTGGACAACCCAGTCACCAGACATGAACATCATTGAGCATGTTTGGGGTACGATGAAAGAGGAAACTTGGAAGACAAAACCAAGGAATCAAGATGAACTCTGGGAGGCATGTAACACTGCATTCTTTGCTATTCCTGATGACTTCATTAATAAATTGTATGAATAATTGTTGAATTGCATGGATGCAGTCCTTCAAGCTCATGGAAGTCACACAAAATATTAAATATGACTCTAATAGCACCACAACTTCATTCACCAATGTTATGCAACATATATTTATATTTTAAGTTAATTATTTGTTTGAATATCACATTACTTTCTGTGGGCGACAAAACTTTTGTCTTGCCAAAATCTGACCATTCTGTGTCCATTAACTGATCAATATTTCTGCATTGATGCCAATTTATTTTCTTAACCTAAACCACATTTCGGAGGGTTTCAGCTTTCAAAAGAATAATTTATACAACCAATTGATGAATTTAACGTCAGGTTATAAGCTTTCATTTACATAACATGGATAAGCGACATAACTTCTGTCAGGGAGTCTATACTGTAGGAGGCTTATTTAGGTCATAATATGGACAGATATTTTTATGCAAAGAGCTTTTTAATAGCACTCTTAATTTTAAAGGGTAATTTTAAAGGGCACTTTGTCAGGATTTGCAGCAGAAGACCGGAGAAGAGGGAAGTCTGCAGAGATGAGCTGTAGATGTGAAAAGTCACCATGGCATCTGGGCAAGATGGAGATGAAAAAAAAGAAAAGACTCAATCAGAGAAGTCACCCATAATATACCTGAAAGTAAATGTTTACTTGATGAAACTGAGTATGTCTCATCAGTACCGTGGTTCCTGTATGGTCCGCAGTCTGATAAAGACTGATAGCAACAACTCCCAGTATCTCATTACAATTGTTAAGTACATACTGCGAGTTGTTGGTCCATGAGATACAAATGTATATGTGTGGCATCCCAGAGTCCGACTGCCACGGTGACATTGCCTCCCTCTGAAGGGTGATGTCATGCCTGGAAGCAGAAAGAAGTCCCCATGCCAGGTAAGGTCCCTTTCACACATCAGTGTTTTGCCATCAGTCGCAATCGGTTGGCTTGACGGATCGACGGACCCGTTGCAGATTGTGAAAAACTGATGCGACGGATTCGTTTTTTCAACGTATCCGACTAGCGGATCTGGCTAATTGGATTGGAGCATGCTCAGTTAAAAAAAAAACAGTGGTAATGTAACGATGGGGCAGGCTTTGTAGCATTGAGAATCTCTCCCTCCCATGTGCTCACCCACCTATCCACCTGTCTACTCCATGTGCTATCCCCCTTGTCTACTGTCTCTCTCCTTCCTGTGCATATGCACTGAATTACAGCAGGTAGGGAACATAAAAAAATAAAGAAAATATATTTATTTTTATTTTTCCCCTAGGGTTATGGTTAGAATTAGGGTTAGGGTTGACATTAGGGTTAGGGTTAGAATTAGGGGTAGGGTTAGAATTAGTGGTAGGGTTAGAATTAGGCTATGTGCACGCGGTGCGGATTTGGATGCGGATCCGCTGCAGATTCGCCGCTGCGGACTCGTAGCAGTTTTCCATCACGTTTACAGTACCATGTAAACCTATGGAAAACCAAATACCACTTGGCATTTTCCGCAGCATGTCATTTCTTTGTGTGGATTTCGCAGCATTTTACACCTGTTCCTATATAGGAATCCGCAGGTGAAATCCACACAAAAAACACTGGAAATCCATGGTAAATCTGCAGGTAAAATGCAGTGCATTTTACCTGCGGATTTTAAAAAAACGGTGCGGAAATATTCGCACACAAATCTGCAACTTGGGCACATAGCCTTAGGGTTAGGGTTGGAATTAGAGTTAGGGTTGGAATTAGGGTTAGGGTTGGAATTAGGGTTAAGATTAGGGTTAGGGGTGTGTTGGGGTTAGGGTTAGGCTTGTGGTTAGGGTTATGGTTAGGGTTGGGATTAGGGTTAGGGGTGTGTTGGGTTTAGGGTTATGGTTAGGGTTGGGATTAGGGTTAGGGGTGTGTTGCGGTTAGTGTTGGAGTTAGAATTGAGAGGTTTCCACTGTTTAGGCACATCAGGGGTCTCCAAACGCGACATGGCACCACCATTGATTCCAGCCAATCTTGCATTCAAAAAGTCAAATGGTGCTCCCTCCCTTCCGAGCCCTGACGTATGCCCAAACAGTGGTTTACCCCCACATATGGGGTATCAGCATACTCAGGACAAACTGGACAACAACTTTTGGGGTGCAATTTCTCCTGTTACCCTTGTGAAAATAAAAAATTGCGGGCCAAAAAATAATTTTTTAATCCATCCGATACCGATATCACAGGTCTCTATCGGAGGGCTGATAGAGACCTGTGGTATCGGATGGACACTGTTCCCAGCCGCACATTATTAATGGCTTAGAGTGTTATATTTATCCTCCTGAATCGTCACTCAGATAAGTTCTCTGAATAGTTATAAGTATGTCTCCTGATGAACTGATTTCAGGGAAACGCGTCGAGAATTGCATACTTGAGAATTGAGAATTATGAGTATTACATACTTTAGAACTTAGTATTATATTTTTGACAATTTATTGACACTGTGTGGTGTGTTGTTTGTAGCCCTTTGTCACTTTTTTCTGGGGCCTGCCGTATACTATTTCTGGTTGAGAATCTTTTTCCCCTATTTTAGTATTTTTTACCCCCTTGCAAGTAGTAACGGGTGTAACCAGGGATAGACTACGTGGAGTGGGGGCACCAAATTGCGCAGGATTGTAGAGTGCCAACCCCCACAGGCAGGTAGGGCCACCTAGGAATGTAATACAGGTGACCCAAGTTTGTTGCTTATCATAATAAGTGCAACACTAAAAGAGTGGCAAATATATTTATGATACACACTAGTATATCTGGGCATGTGCAATAGGTTGTACAGTGGGGCAAAAAAGTATTTAGTCAGTCAGCAATAGTGCAAGTTCCACCACTTAAAAAGATGAGAGGCGTCTGTAATTTACATCATAGGTAGACCTCAACTATGGGAGACAAACTGAGAAAAAAAAATCCAGAAAATCACATTGTCTGTTTTTTTTATCATTTTATTTGCATATTATGGTGGAAAATAAGTATTTGGTCAGAAACAAACAATCAAGATTTCTGGCTCTCACAGACCTGTAACTTCTCCTTTAAAGGCCCCGTCACACATAGCGAGATCGCTAGCGAGATCGCTGCTGAGTCACAAGTTTTGTGACGAAACAGCGACCTCAGTAGCGATCTCGCTATGTGCGACACGTACCAGCGATCAGGCCCCTGCTGTGAGATCGCTGGTCGTGTCGGAATGGCCTGGACCGTTTTTTGGTCGTTGAGGTCCCGCTGACATCGCTGAATCGGTGTGTGTGACAAGGATTCAGCGATGTCTTCACTGGTAACCAGGGTAACTAAGCGCAGGGCCGCGCTTAGTAACCCGATGTTTACCCTGGTTACCAGCGTAAATGTAAAAAAACCAAACAGTACATACTCACCATCTGATGTCCGTCAGGTCCCTTGCCGTCCGCTTCCTGCTCTGACTGAGATCCGGCCGTACAGTGAGAGCAGAGCGCAGCGGTGACGTCACCACTGCGCTCTGCTCTCACTGTACGGCGGCACTCAGTCAGAGCAGGAAGCGGACGGCAAAGGGACCTGACGGACATCAGATGGTGAGTATGTACTGTTTGTTTTTTTGGTAACCAGGGTAAACATCGGGTTACTAAGCGCGGCCCTGCGCTTAGTAACCCGATGTTTACCCTGGTTACCCGGGTGCTGCAGGGGGACTTCGGCATCATTGAAGACAGTTTCAACGATGCTGAAGTCGTTCCCCTGATCGTTGGTCGCTGGAGAGAGCTGTCTGTGTGACAGCTCCCCAGTGACCACACAGCGACAAAACAGCGACGCTGCAGCGATCAGCATCGTTGTCTGTATCGCTGCAGCGTCGCTGTGTGTGACGGGGCCTTAAGAGTCTCCTCTTTCCTCCACTCATTACCTGTAGCAATGGCACCTGTTTAAACTTGTTATCAGTATAAAAAGACACCTGGGCACACCCTCAAACAGTCTGACTCCAAACTCCACTATGGTGAAGACCAAAGAGCTGTCAAAGGACACCAGAAACAAAATTGTAGCCCTGCACCAGGCTGGGAAGACTGAATCTGCAATAGCCAACCAGCTTGGAGTGAAGAAATCAACAGTGGGAGCAATAATTAGAAAATGGAAGACATACAAGACCACTGATAATCTCCCTCGATCTGGGGCTCCATGCAAAATCCCACCCCGTGGGGTCAGAATGATCACAAGAACGGTGAGCAAAAATCCCAGAACCACACGGGGGGACCTAGTGAATGAACTGCAGAGAGCTGGGACCAATGTAACAAGGCCTACCATAAGTAACACACTACGCCACCATGGACTCAGATCCTGCTGTGCCAGACGTGTCCCACTGCTTAAGCCAGTACATGTTCGGGCCCGTCTGAAGTTTGCTAGAGAGCATTTGGATGATCCAGAGGAGTTTTGGGAGAATGTCCTATGGTCTGATGAAACCAAACTGGAACTGTTTGGTAGAAACACAACTTGTCGTGTTTGGAGGAAAAAGAATACTGAGTTGCATCCATCAAACACCATACCTACTGTAAAGCATGGTGGTGGAAACATCATGCTTTGGGGCTGTTTCTCTGCAAAGGGGCCAGGATGACTGATCCGGGTACATGAAAGAATGAATGGGGCCATGTATCGTGAGATTTTGAGTGCAAACCTCCTTCCATCAGCAAGGGCATTGAAGATGAAACGTGTCTGGGTCTTTCAACATGACAATGATCCAAAGCACACCGCCAGGGCAACGAAGGAGTGGCTTCGTAAGAAGCATTTCAAGGTCCTGGAGTGGCCTAGCCAGTCTCCAGGTCTCAACCCTATAGAAAACCTTTGGAGGGAGTTGAAAGTCCGTGTTGCCAAGCGAAAAGCCAAAAACATCACTGCTCTAGAGGAGATCTACATGGAGGAATGGGCCAACATACCAACAACAGTGTGTGGCAACCTTGTGAAGACTTACAGAAAACGTTTGACCTCTGTCATTGCCAACAAAGGATTTATTACAAAGTATTGAGATGAAATTTTGTTTCTGACCAAATACTTATTTTCCACCATAATATGCAAATAAAATGATAAAAAAAACAGACAATGTGATTTTCTGGATTTTTTTTTCTCAGTTTGTCTCCCATAGTTGAGGTCTACCTATGATGTAAATTACAGACGCCTCTCATCTTTTTAAGTGGTGGAACTTGCACTATTGCTGACTGACTAAATACTTTTTTGCCCCACTGTATATTATCAACTATCATTGTGATTATCTTTTCAAGAGTGAATGCTCTGTTGTTTGATTTACTTTTTCATTTCTTGCACATGAGGGCCCATCAGGGCGATTTAGGGATAGCCTACGTTGAGCGGGGGCGCCATTGCGCAGGATACATAGGGTGCCAACCTCCACGGCAAGATAGGGGACAGATAGTCGGAAACCTAGGGATCGAGAGCACCCTGTATCTGTTTTTTATGTTTTTTGTGTCAAACAACTGGCACCGGTCTAAGGTCGTATGTGGTGTGTGTTTTTATTATAAGAATATTATTAAATGTTAAGTTTTATTGAGTATATTATTTTTTCCTTATATGGTGTCCTTTTGCTGTGAATTTTGAAGATGCCGGGGCCACGTACCTTGCTTTAGCTCCTGAATCTGCCCTCACTCTGTACCATTCCCTCACCCAGGAAAAGGAAAGTAGTAGTGTACCATAATACACTAACCAGACCATCAACATAAAATGAACAGTGGTAACGAAAAATAGCAAACATACAAATATACTCACACATATAACAGAGGAATGCATCGGGGAGTGGAGGATGGGGTTAAACCAAAGTAGGAGAAGAAAGAGAATTATCACACACTCAAAACCTAGCAACAGTCACAGATAAATACACCAAATGCCATCGCCTATAAACCAACAACAACCTCCAGCCATGCAACAAGAGCTACTCTGACAATGAGTGCTAGCCAGGGCCTAGCTTATGTAGGAGATGGGAGTGGCTAGTAGTGAACAGCTGAGCCTTAATGCAGGAAAGCACCCAGGAGCTCTCAACAGAGCAGATTAACCCCTGCACTGCCCAAAAAAATTTACACCATTTAATACAAAGGTGAAGTGCATCTAATCAGTGGAGGAATAGGAGAAATCAGAAGCTGCGGTCTTCTGGCTCCTCTCTGTCTTGGTAAACCCATGACCATGACAAATTTAGTTCCTCCGTGCTAAAATATAGATACCTCTAAACAAAACTTAAATTGCTTCCGTAAACAGGGATTTATTTATCAGCTGCTTTTCTATCTATGTGCCTTGCAAGTCTGTGACCAGTCTGAGTGGGGATCTACTACAAGAATGTATTAATAGATGAGGTGTAAACAGGTATCTATGAGTCAGCAGACCTACAGAAATAGTGATGGGGCTGTAGCTGGACTTTATCTGGAATATGGCAGACAATATTAACTTAGCAAATTAGGAGAAAGGTGAGCTCTGCAGCACAAGCGGCTCAGCTTTGAAGGAAACCTTCACAAAGGTTACTGTAGATGACGATCTAAGAGCACCGTGGTGCGCTTTAATCTTCTCTTCTAAGTAAACACATCTAAGTTTGCATTTGCACATAACTAACATCTATAACCCCTATTAAAATCTTACACTTTCAAAACTTCTAGCCATCGCTAAAGCATCGTTCTCAAAGTCTTTTGCCAATTTTGATAATTTGTAGCTTTTCCTAAAATAAAATAATAATAAATTTTGTTTGATTATTTATTCTAGTTTTGCAGGCGTTATCAAGACAATAAAATTATCAATGATATGCTTGTACCAGCTAAATGGCCCATAGAAACATCTTAAACAATCTGTGATTTATGTGCCCTATTTCCCTTCTACGTAACTACACGAAGGTTGTGGAACAGGCGCTAAAAAATATGTTCTTTATTTATTTGTTGTCTTAGCAAAAGGTGAGAAAATCATTGTTTCCAATCACAGAAATAATAATTGGACGAGTTATTGATCCTTGCAACAGAAATAAATCAGCACATTGTAACAAACATGATGATCGTTAAGGGCTCGGCATTATAAATTAGCCAAAATTAAATGTTTCTGATGACATTCAATCTGATAATCTCTTTCCCCTTTTATCGGCAGAAATTAGAAAGTGCAATTTTACTTATCTTGTGTTTTTCTAGGGAACATTAATGTTCAGGAACGCTAATGAATCCCACTCTTCTTTAGCTTGTCCTTTTCACCCTGTCCGCATAGCCGTTAGTGCAGAGCACAAGATCAGTCCTGACAAGACCTTTTTAATGTAATCCGAGAGTAGCCTAGGTATTCTTGGTATGGCAGACGTTCAAAGACAATATTTTCTACAGCGACTTTATGATGTTAGAAGCTGACAGTATTGTTTATTTCAACTGTTACACTGGAAACACAATTTGTCAAGAAAATTGTTAAGGCAAAATGATATGTATATTAGTCATGACATCTTTCCTTTTGAAGCTCCATTTTCTCAACAAATGTATCACCTACAGTTTGTCAGATTTTGTTCTCAAGGCTTAGGTAAAAACCTTATTTGCTTTCTAAAAAGAAATGCTATATTTTGTATTGGAGCAGTGTATTCACACAATCAATGGCCCTAAATCATTTACTCATTTACGGTCTATATATTTTTATATTTTGCACAACCCACATGTTTTTAATAATTAAATGATGCAAGTAATTTTACTAAGGGCCCCTTCACAAATTCTTATATTCTGGATTTTCGAAATGCTTGAAAAATGTTTTTTTAAAGCACAAGCAATTTTTAAATGTAAATATGTCTTTTTTACAGGCATTTTTTAGGTGTCCTTTAAAGGAGTTGTCCAGTCCAAATCAAGAAGTTTTTAATCAATCTGTGTGACTGCAGACTTATGAATCCCTCCAGTGTACACACTGTGCACTGTGGGGATTCGCCAGTTTCTGAGCCAGGACCGACGTGTATGTATGTGTTATACATACTCCTTTCCAGGGCCAGTCTAGTGGGCGTAGCCTCGTGCCATACACTTTTTTTGAGCAAGGCCACGCCCTGTCTGGAGACGTGGCTGTTCAGTGGGCGTGGCTGACTAGAGGGTGCAGCCCCACAAGTCTATGGAAGCTAGGCCACACCCACTGGACAGCCTCTGACCATGAGTATGTATAACGCATACATACCCTCCGGTCCGGCTTAGAAACCGGCAAATCCCCACACTACACAGTGCAAGCACTGGGGGATTCATAAGTTTGCAGTCACACAGAGTGACTGCACACTTATTGATTTGGACTGGACAACCCCTTTAATTCTTTAGAGAAGAGTATGGGAAAATGTCAGAAAAAAACATGCTCAGAGCAACCTGCATATTAATTAAAAATGACGCTGGCCAAAAATAGCCACCAAAATACAACATTTTAACCCTTATATACAAAATTCGAAAAATTGCAGCCATGAAAACTGCTTTCAAAATATATAGAAAACAGTTTATTTAAACAAATGTCAAGTAAAAACAGTACTAGAATATAAAGGTATACATAGGTACACACAAGTAAAACATGGGTATTCAAACTATGAAGGACACAGGTAAAGGGTGTCCAGAAAACAACACTAAAATGAAACGTATACGACCAGAGGAATCAAGTTCTTAAGAAAAACAGACCATGAAATGTAATGTGTGTATGCCTTTAAGGGCAAATAGTGAAGTGGCTAGTTTCAGATTGATCCTCACCCATGTTAGTCGCAGTGTATGTCAGCGGACTGCCAAAGTTCCTTTTTTTTTGCTTCTTTTTGGTCTTCATTTCCGACATCTTTTAGCCATCAGTTTTTGTTTATTTTTTTTTTTTTAATGGACCAATCACTTGTTTTAGCCGATTGATGTCTTGGGAAACCTGAAGTGCTTAAAAAAATGAAAAGATTGAACATATAAACAGCAGGTCTTTTTTACATTGCAGTATAAGAGTTCAGTCTTTTTAGCATATATTTAGCACTTTTCAGATGGGTTTCAGAGCTGATCTGCCAGAAAATAATGCTGTGTGCACATACCCTTAATCAATAGGGGCATGTCC
The DNA here is from genome assembly GCF_051348905.1 of Ranitomeya variabilis. Lineage (NCBI taxonomy): Eukaryota > Metazoa > Chordata > Amphibia > Anura > Dendrobatidae > Ranitomeya > Ranitomeya variabilis. The sequence goes on from NC_135238.1 coordinate 190,921,154, forward strand.
ACTTAAAGTGCCTAGGGCAGCATGAATGCCATATATGACCCGCTTACCTTACCTCTGTGACATTTGACTATCCCTTCTTGTCCTGACCTTGGCTACCTCTTTATCTTGTCTATCACTCCTGATTTTGTCTTGTACCTGCCCTTTCTAGTTTTTACCCAGTTAGACGACCTTCTTCTGCCAGCGTTCTATACCGGCCAGCAATTACTACACCTGCTGGAAGTTATATTAAAAGCTGCTAGGTTTCTTTGAACAGTTTAACTTACAGAAGTGAATCGAATTTTCTGACAATATTTCATTGAGCTGCTGAAATTTGGGGGGAAATGCAAGATTGTACATTTGGGAAAAGAAAAAAAAAACTACATCTACAGAATGAGAGTAATAGAACTAAGCAACAGCACATGTGACAAAGACTTGGGTATACTAATTGATCACAGACTGCACATGAGTCAACAGTGTGATGCAGCAGCAAAAAAAGGCAAACACAGTTCTAGGATGTATTAAGTCTAGATCACGTGAAGTAATTAACCTCCTCTACTCATCCTTGGTCAGGCCTCATCTGGAATACTGTGTTCAGTTCTGGGCACCACATTTTAAGAAAGACATTGAAAAACTGGAGCAAGTTCAGAGAAGAGCTAACAGGATGGTGAGCAGACTACAAAGTATGTCCTATGAGGAACGGTTAAAGAATCTGAGAATGCTTAGCTTGCGAAAAGAAGGGTAAGAGGAGACATAATAGCTGTCTTCAAATATCTGAAAGGATATCACAGTGTAGAATGATCATATTTATTCTCATTTGTACATGGAAACACAAGAAACAATGTAATAAAACTGAAAGGGAGAAGATACAAATTAGATATTACAAAAAACTTTTTGACAGTGAGGGTGATCAATGAGTAGAACAGGCTGCCATGAGAGGTGATGAGTTCTCCTTCAATGGAAGTCTTCAAATAGAGGCTGGACAAACATCTGACTGAGGCCGGTTTCACACGTCAGTGATTCCGGTACGTGAGGTGTCAGTTTTCTCACGTACCGGAGACACTGACACACGTAGACACATTGAAATCAATGCATCTGTGCAGATGTCATTGATTTTTTGTGGACCATGTCTCCATGTGCCAAACACGGAGACATGTCAGTGTTCGTGGGAGCGCATGGATTACACGGACCCATTAAAGTCAATGGGTCCATGTAAAACACGTACCGCACACGGACGTTGTCCGTGTGCAGTCCGTGTGCCATGCAGGAGACAGCGCTACAGTAAGCGCTGTCCCCCCCACATGGTGCTGAAGCCGCCATTCATATCTTCTCTGCAGCAGCGTTTGCTGTAGAGAAGATATGAATAATCCTTTTTTTTTCTTTCTCGTGTTTAACATAAAGATCCATGTCCCCACCCCCCTCCCACCCCCTGTGCGCCCGCCTGCTGTTATTAAAATACTCACCCGCCTCCCTCGCAGTGTCCTGTCCTGGCCGCAGCTTCTCCTGTATGCGGTCACGTGGGGCCGCCCATTACAGAAATGAATATGCGGCTCCACCCCTATGGGAGGTGGAGCCGCATATTCATGACTGTAATCGGCAGCCCCACGTGACCGCTCATACAGTGGAAGGTGCGGCCAGGACAGGAAGCAGTGCCAGCGAGGGAGCCGGGTGAGTATTTTAATAACAGCGGGCGGGCGCACAGGGGTGGGAGGGGGGTGGGGACATGGATCTTTATGTTAAACACGAGAAACAAAAAAAAAGGAATATTCATATCTTCTCTACAGCAAACGCTGCTGCAGAGAAGATATGAATGGCAGCTTCAGCACCACGTGGGGGGACAGCGCTTATCTCTAGCTCTGTCTCCTGCACGGTGCGTGTGGTACCCAGTCGGCACACGGGCGGCACACGTGTGCCTCACGTGTGCCACACTGATGTGCCACAGAAACGCACGGGCAAACGAACACGGATAATTCCGGTACCGATTTTTCCGGTACCGGAATTATCTGGATGTGTGGGACAGGCCTGAGATGGTTTAGTGAATCCTGCATTGAGCAGGGGGTTGAACACTATGACCCTGGGGATCCCGCCCAGCTCTAACATTCTTTGATTCTATGATTCTATGAAATTGAATTTATTTATTTAACTGTTTGGGGGTATATTAACATGTTGGAAGAAAATTCTGATGTGTATTTCCCAGATAGAAATCTTCGAACCTCTGGAGATTCACGTGAGGATTAGCCTCATTTTTATGGGACTATTTCTCTGCTCTTCCATGTGTATTCTGCCTGAAATAGGTAGCATGTTACTTATTTAAAAAATATTTCCACAGTAACGCAATGGAAAAAAAAACCAAAACTTTTTTTCCATTGCATGTTTAAAGCTTGTAGAAATCTCATTAAAATGCATGGGATGCAATAGAGCTTCAGATTTGACACGCAATTCAGCTTGAATCAGAGCCAAAATACATATCCAACTCATGTGAATTGTGCTGAATTTCATTCATATTTTACATGCATTTTTGGTTCACACATTTCTAAAAGCCTGAAAACTACCAATAATAGTAAAAACACAAAGAAGAAACTGCAACGTTTGTATTGCATTTCTTAATTCCAGTTAACATCTGGCCACTGATTTTTGTAAATGAAGAACAATAAGAATAACAATGCAAAAAAAACCCTGCAAAACATTGTGTTCTGAAAGAAAGAATATTGCAGGTATATGGTCAAAACTGCATCAAATATTGTGTTTTTAAAGCGCGCGGTTTTACTGCAATTGATGCAGTTTACAAATGTGGTTATTAGTTTTCACATGTAAAAATATAGTTATTGTATATGTTTTATGCACGACCAATAACCATGGCATTCACAGCAAAAGCCACATGCAGTTTTAGCCATTTTTAAAAGTATTTTTGTAAAATACTTCTCATGTACAGATATCATAAACAAATTCACTATTTTTGCAGTTGGAAACCAAAAATATAATTGACATGTAAATGCTAGATGAAATAGCAAATGATAAGGGCTGGCACATAATAACTGAATGAAGAATAATACAGAAAAGTTTTTACATAGCTGCTGTAGGCCGATGTACCATACTAACTTTTAAAAAACGATCTGAAAAGAATAACACGAATTCATGTTGTTAAAATTAGCATAATCATTGCAGCGCCTTTTGTCTATCGCACAAAAGTAGTAGACAATTGTATCATAATTTAACATTCTGACAAAATGGAATTTTTGCCTATTGTCTGTTCTTGAAGGTGCGGCTCGATTTCAAATGCTGCAATTAGCTTTTGTTTCACTGTCTCCAAAAGTTCCGTCTTGTTTTCATAGATTTAAATCAGGAATCGGAATATATGTTTTACCAACTTTTTTTTAATGTTATTCAAATTGCTCAAATGAAAAAGCTATAAAATAAAAAAAAAAGCCTGTTCTTCAAAAACACCAATCAGAACAAGAAGTAAAATGGTTTGGAGAAAATTATAGGTAAGATATAGGCTGCGCTAATGTAAAAGCACATTTCCTAATGTTCACAAATATATATGTAAAGGTTGGCACAGCATACAGGAACGTAAGGTTTTTAATCTGCATGAGGTTGGTGGCGGGGTGGATATTTTGTACTTTTCCTCTGTGGCCTGCTGGGGTTTCTATTACCACAGTTACTTATCTACAGGGCGTAAATGGGTCCAGTTGCTAAAGGCATTGATTTGAAAAGCTTGTGACCACATGGCAATTTTTTTGTGTGTGTGTGCGTTTTTGTGCATACTAAACACTCGAAAGACGTGGTGACTTTTCAAATACCTTATTTTTTTCATTTATATTCATCTTTTTCTTCAGTGTTTTTCAAACGTCTATCCTGAAGACGTAAAAAGCTCTAGGAGGCCATAAAAGAATAGAATAAATTTAGCTCAAAATAATTTACACAAAATAAAATGCTGGGCAACATAATATGTCGACAAAAATAACTGTGTTAATTTTTGTTTAATTAAAGCACATTTTACCCCAATATCAGAATCATGTGAAAGGTGCCCGGGATACTGTAATCTGGGTACAATGTCATCTACAATGCAGTTCTTCACTGGGGATTGCAATGTGGACTTGGCTGGGTTATTTTTACAGTGAAACATCTTTTAATATATGGAAAAAAGTGTATATTTTGTAGCTAGCTGCGCTAGTGTAGGTGCATAGAGTCAGCTGCAAGTATAGCCCCAAACCACATAGGGAAGTAATAAACTACAAAGAAAAAATAATTATAAATATATATATATATATATATATATTATATGTAATACCTGCGCTGTAGGTCAATGTGCACTTGTAAGACACCGATATGATATTAATTACCTGTTGGATGGGAAAAAGGCTGTGTAGCGTTGAACACTGAAGGTAGATCAGATAGGTATGTGCTGACTCAAACTAGAGTGAAAGCGAAAAGGGTTAATTAATATACACCCCAACTGTCCAGGTGCTGCGCAATAACTAAGGGATGCCAAAGTAAGAATAAATATATGTCTGTATGAGCCGTGGCGTACATCCACGGGCTAATATTAGAGGATTTAATAGCAAAAAGAACAAAGTATAATAAGACGTAGTGGAGGACGTGCCCCCTTAATATAGATGCAATAAAACAGAGGACTTCTGATATTAAAAAGATCGGTACCTGTACGGAAGGTACAAGTTGTTTCCGGAGTAGGTGTCCTTATTAGTAGCAATGAGATAATGGAATAATACTTAGCTTCTTTCTTTTCTTTTTTCTCAGCAGTTGGCTTGTAAGAGAGTCCTGAGCATGCTGTCCCGGCCGGTGCCAGGCGCTCGGTCAATAGGAAATGTAGCGCTCGTTGTGCTGTGCTGAGCAGCAGCTTGCAAGACCTGCGTGACATTCGGGTCACGTGACTCGCCGGTCACGTGGTGCCCCTGTGTGCAGTACGGAGCACTGTAGGAGCCAATAACCAACACGTTTCAGAATAACAACAGATTCCTTCATCAGGGTTGGCTCCCCCTGTGTCGTAGGGCTTTAAATACCCACAAAATATGATCAGGTAGGCAGTAGGTAGCGTTCACACAGGCACTGGATTCTTGTATCAAAGCAATTTGACATTTATTTTTCACTGGCTGCACAGTACCAAACAAAAACTATTAGCATAAATCCCTAGCCTGGCCCAGGAGCCAACTAAACAACAGAGACCCTGGCTACTTATACATTGCTGAGTTAGTCCCAATTCAACCAAACACAACAGCTATTGTTCATAGCAACCAGTGATACTTGTAGTTTGGTGCACACGGCCTGTGCAGGTTCTTCTCAGTGAGGGATCCTGGCTTCAGGGCCGGCGTCAGCACCCGGCGTACCCGGGCAAGTGCCAGGGCCCTGGCGAGACAGGGGGGGCCCATTCAGGGCCGGCATTAGGGGCAGGCAGCAGCCTAGGGCCCCCGCTCCCCCAGGGGCTCTCAGCTAGCGGCACATCATGCAGCCACTATGGAGCCTCTGTGAGGCAGGGGGCCCGCCTGTGGCCAGCGCCAACTCCCCCGCCGCCGCATTCAACTATACCGGTGTTTGCCAGTAAAGTTCAAAGCAAATGATGGAGGAGAGATTGTCACCTGACGCTCTCTCTCCCATCATTCCCCACTCTACCTCTGACACTGCCGCTGCGGGTGCAGCCGCCGAGAACGGAGCAGGGAGCAGCGCGGGCATGTTGAGAGGTGGAGTGTTGTTTTTTTAAACTATAACAGTGAGTACTGGATTATGGGGCCATTCTTGGGGGGAGGGGGGCTGTGCTGTATACTACATGTCTGTGTTATATACTACATGGGCTGTGCTATATACTATATGGGCTGTTATATACTATGTGGCTGTGCTATATACTATATGGGCTGTTCTATATACTACGTGGGCCATGTTATATACTACGTTGGCTGTGTTATATAATATGTGGCTGTGCTATATACTATATGGGCTGTTATAAGCTACGTGGGCTGTGCTATATACTACGTGGCTGTGTTATATACTAAGTGGGCCGTGTTATATACTACGTTGGCTGTTATATGCTACGTGGGCTGTTCTATATACTATGTGGGCTGTTATATGCTATGTGGGCTGTTCTATATACTACGTGGGCCATGTTATATACTACGTTGGCTGTGTTATATAATATGTGGCTGGGTTATATACTATATGGGCTGTTATATGCTACGTCGGCTGTGCTATACTACATGGCTGTGTTATATGCTACGTGGGCTGTTATATACTACATGGCTGTGTTATATGCTACGTGGCTGTGTTATATACTACGTTTGCTGTGTTATATACTACATGGCTGTGTTATATACTACATGGCTGTGTTATATGCGATCATGAATCGTGGTATGTGTTAAAGGGGGGGCCACTAAGACTCTTTCGCCCGGGGCCCTCAAAAACCTGGAGCCGGCTCTGCCTGGCTTGTCTCTCTCTTTTGCTCTGGTCAGCTTCCCTCAGCTGATTGACTAAGGAGAACACTTAGCCTGGTTACATGTATGGTCAGCAAGGTGGTGTAGTCAGAATCTGTAGAGCTAGGATTTAACCCTAACCTAGCTGGCTTTGATACAATGTGTTAAAAAAAGTTCCTGTGTTAAGACAGGAGAGCATGGGATCCCAGCTGCTGCTTTCTGTGAGGTAAAACATATTTTAAAATCTTTTATCTCACAGAAAGAATTATCTGCAATCTCATGCTGTCCTGCCTGCATACTCTCTTTTGCTCCCCTCCCTGTCCAGACACAGTCATTACACAGTACACAGCAGGGACACATTTATAAGATTATTTCAGCACAGAAACTTTTTAAACCCATCCAATTGTGGAACCTATTGTTATTCCAAGATATATTGATTAAAATGTACATGTTCGTAGGAAAACCCCTTTAAAACTGCAAAAATTTGTGATAAAAGCAGTAGTGGTCAAAATCTCTTATTTGAGCCCAGCCTTGCGAGTCATAACACTAATTTCAAAAGCAGCAGGCTCCTGCTTATTAGGGGGGCCTGCTGCATACTGCTAGTGCATTTGTCATCTGACAGGGTTTGGTAAGGAGTGGACTTTTCCTTGTGGTATGTTTTTCTCAATTTTGCTATGTTAGCTATTTTTGAAATTAGTGTTAGGACTCGCAAGTATGAGGACCCTTGATGTTGGGTAGCGAGCTTATTTATTGTGGCCAAAATATCAACCAATACCTCATTTAATGTATTTTTCATATGCATTAATTTGTTCATCTTTTATTGCACTTTTTACAATTTTTTGCAGGATGCAGCCAGGCCCCTTATTGTTGGCTTCGTGTACTAGGGCACCTGTCCCTGTGTGGTGCCTGTATATAGTGCTGGGCAGTCTGCATGGTAATACTATGGACGTCATCAATAGGCTGTAAGCCGGATACTTTGCATCACACATACCTGTGGGACTAGCGTTCTATGCTTAATTTTGCCTAAGACTATGTTCACATGGGGGAAATTTGAAGCTGCAGAGTAGGCCACAAGTCTGTCACAAATCCAGAACATAGCCTATTGGTTTTTTTTTTATGGGGATGGGGTTTTGAAGATGCTATTCACTTGTATTATACTGTATTGCTGCAGCAAATCCTGATTGTGTAAGCATCACAGAACTTCTTGTTTCATAAAGAATCCGGCAGACAGGCAGGATGGTGCTTAAATTAGTGATGCACAAATGTGCTCGGATAAGGCGTTTTCCAAGCATGTCCGGGTGCTAACCAAGAGTCTTTGGCGTGCTCGAATAATATGTTCGAGTCCTCTTGGCTGCATGTCTCACGGCTGTTTGCCAGCCACAACACATGAAAGGATTGCCTAACAAACAGGCCTGGAACAGTTTTGGAGGCCATGTAATGAGTACATTTAGAGCCCACTAGAATACAAATTATATTATAGTTCTACTTTAATTCAATATTCCAGACTCATCAACTTTCTTCTTTAGTTTAATATTATTTCTTTCTTTAAACTGCAGCAAATGACTTTGATATTCAGGAGGACTTGATGAATATACAAGCACAGTCTGCAACTACGGGACATAAAGCAAGTATACACAAATTGCTATTGTAATAACAGAAGAATTGTCCAGTACAATTTATTAGTGGTATTAAAAGGAAGATCTGATTAAAAAGCCAGAATTTAGATGACTACATATGCAATCCAATAGACTGGCGTTTCTTTTTTTTTTTTTTTTTTTTTTTGCTGAGTGCTAATTTATGCAAGACTTTCCACTATTTCCACTTGTATAAATAAGTGTCTACAATAGACTTTAGACTTGTCACGAAAAGTATCATTAGCCACATAAACAACAGGCCAAAAACTAATAGAATTAAAATGAATGTGCTTAGTATTCCATACATTTCCTTAATAAGTTCTTTCCTGAGAGACAGTTTGTTAAGTGCTTGGCTGTTAAACAAAATGGTGTTTTATTTGAGAATATTTTAGAAATAAAGCAGTTTTGTTTCTGGCAGACATCCCAGGGAACATTTATGCACAAATCTGCCTCTTTCAAGACTCATTGCTCATAGTATCTATAAAACACTCTGCATAAAATGAAAATAAAGTTCTAAGTCTAAATGATTGGTGCTACAAAGACTGCAACGTATACCAGGGAAAAAAGGAAATATAAAAATATACTGAACAGTGCAAAAGTTTTGGGCAGGGGTGGAAATAATGCTGCAAAAAAAGAATACTTTCAAAAATAGAAGTGTTAACAGTTTATTTTTCATAATGAACAAAATAAAAAGTGAATGAATAAAAAAGAGAAATCTAAATCAAATTAAATCAAGATCAAAACAGCATTAAAGTATCAATTATTCTAGGTACACTTGCACAGGTTTTGAAGAGACTCTGAAGGGAGGCTGTCAGTCAATTACAGCCGCCACTCACTGTATACTGGGAGGGGACTGAAGCCACGCCTCTATGACTGAAAGCCAGAGGCTTCCCAGAGGATTAAAGTTCATTTCCTCCAGGTAGCTGCATTTTCAATAGGGCGGCTGGACAGTATTAGAACGCTATTAACATGAAAATTAACCCTATACCTGAAAGTTAATAGTGTTCCCTTTATGGGAACCTGTCACACCCCCAGGGCCTATTAAGGTAAAAGAGCCACCTTCTGCAGCACTAAGGCTGCATTCTGTGAAGGTGGCTCTTATGTTTTGGATCCCTAATAATGATGAAATATTCACTTTTATAAATTTCCCACCATACCTGTATTGAGTCCTGGAGGTATGTTTTCTCCCCCTGACTCAGCCGCCTCGCAGCCATCCATCATCCCCTCAGTGCACCGGGCGCCGCCTCCTCTGTGTTTCCTCTTGTCACCTGCGCTGTGCTCTCATTTTTCGAACATGCGCCATGCGTGCTGCCCTGGAACTCACATCAGCTGATGTATTGATATCGCAACCGTGTGAGCAGAGGCCCGAGATCCCGCCCCACAGTGTGTTATGATTTATTCACACTGCTAGGAATCTGGTGCAAGTGCAGTTAGTCTCTGCGGCTGTCCCCATCAACCCCATCTTTTCCTTATGCCCAACCTACACACACACACAGACCCAAACACCACCATTCAGCTTGTAATCACTCTGATGCTGCAGACGAGTCATATAATGCTGGAGGAACGAGGCGGAAGCCCCAAAAAAATGAGAGCACAGCGCAGGTGTCGTGACGTGAGGAAACACAGAGGAGGCGGAGCCCGGTGAGGGGATGATGGACGGCTGCGAGGCGGCTGAGTCAGGGGGAGAAAACATTTCAGCGTAGGAATAATAATAAACATAAGAGCCACCTTCACAGAATGTAGCCTTAGTGCTGCAGAAGGTGGCTCTTTTACCTTAATAGGCCCTGGGGGGGTGACAGGTTCCCTTTAAAACCTTCAGTCCACTTTGCATAATGTGGGACAGTGAAGGACAAATCTGTGGCTAAGATGGAAACTTTTGCACCTAAAATAAAAAAAGATAAATTAGATGCTCTTTCTCATTTGTGTTCTTTAGCGAAATCATACAATTTTGTTATTTTGTGATCTGAATAGGTCTAACAGTTAGTGATGAGCAAACGCGCTCAGATAAGGCGTTATCTGAGCATGCTCGGGTGCTAACCGACTGTCTTCAGCGTGCTCGAATAATATGTACAAGTCTCCACACCTGCATGTCTCGCACCAGTTAGACAGCCTTAGGCCAGTTTCACACGTCAGTGGCTCCGGTACGTGTGGTGACAGTTTTCTCACGTACCAGAGACACTGACTCACGTAGACACATTAAAATCAATGTGTCTCTGCACATGTCAGCGTGTTTTCACGGACCGTGTGTCCGTTTGAAAAACACCGAGACATGTCAGTGTTCGTGGGAGCATATCACCCGGACCCATTAAAGTCAATGGGTCTGTGTAAAACACGTACCGCACACGGATGCTGTCCGTGTGCCATGCAGGAGACAGCGCTACAGTAAGCGCTGTCCCCCCAGCTTGTGGTGCTGAAGCCGCCATTCATTTCTTCTCTCCAGCAGCGTTCGCTGGAGAGAAGGAATGAAAAATCTTTTTTTTTTTGTTTTTAAAATAAGGATCCTTGTCACCACCTCCCCTCCCACCCCCTGTGCGCCCGCCCGCTGGAAATAAAATACTCATGCTTCCTTTCAGCGCCGCAGCTTGTCCTGTATGAGCGGTCACGTGGTGCCGCTCATTACAGTGATGAATATGCGGCTCCACCTCCCATAGGGGTGGAGCCGCATATTCATCACTGTAATGAGCGGTACCACGTGACCGCTCATACAGGAAGAAGCTGCGACGCTGAGAGGAAGCATCGAGGGAGCCTGGTGAGTATTTTATTTCCAGCGGGCGGGCGCACAGGGGGTGGGAGGGGGTGGTGACAAGGATCTTTATTTAAAAAAAAAATAAAAATTAATGATTTTTCATTCCTTCTCTCCAGCGAACGCTGCTGGGAAGAAGGAATGAATACCGGCTTCAGCACCAGATGCAGGGGACAGCGCTTATCTCTAGGTGCTGTCTCCTGCACAGTCCATGTGGTACCCAGTCGGCACACAGGCGGCACACGGCTGCAGCACGTGTGCCACACTGATGTGCCACGTGAGCACACGGACACACGGACACGGATAACTCCGGTACCGATTATCTGGACGTGTGAGACTGGCCTTAGCACATGCAGGGATTATCTGTTTGTTAGGCAATCCCTGCATGTGTTGCGGCTGTCAAATGCGACCGCGGGGATTCAAACATATTTTCCAAGCACGGCGAAGACACTCGGTTAGCACCCGAGCATGCTTGGATAACTTCTTATCTGGGCACGTTTGCTCATCACTACTAACAATCCTTTTGGTTTGATTTCATCATATATATTTTGAAGAAGGCAGAGCTCAATTCTTTAACCCCTTTCAGACATTGGGCGTAATAATACGCCCACGTCAGAAACCCTCCCCTTGATGTGGGCCCCGGCGCTGAGCTCATATCTTTAACGGCACATGTCTGCTGTTTTCAACAGCTGACTCATAATCACCGGGATCCATTGAAGCTTCCCAGAGCTATTACCTCATAAAGGGACAATGGCCAAAATTGTAAAAATTGGCCTGATCATTAACCCCTTCATGACCTTGGGATTTTCCATTTTTCCGTGTTCGTTTTTCGCTCCCCTCCTTCCCAGAGCCATAACTTTTTTATTTTTCTGTCAATTTGGCCATGTGAGGGCTTATTTTTTGTGGGACAAGCTGTACTTTTGAATGACATCATTGGTTTTACCATATCGTGTACTAGAAAACGGGGAAAAAATTCCAAGTGCGGTGAAATTGCAAAAAAAGTCCAATCCCACACTTGTTTTTTGTTTGGCTTTTTTGCTAGGTTCACTAAATGCTAAAACTGACCTGCCATTATGATTCTCCAGGTCAGTACGAGTTCATAGACACCTAACATGACTAGGTTATTTTTTATCTAAGCGGTGAAAAAAATTCCAAACTTTGCTACAAAAAAAAAAAAAAATTGTGACATTTTCTGATACTCATAGCATCTCCATTTTTCATGATCTGGGGTTGAGTGAAGGCTTATTTTTTGCGTGCCGAGCTGGCATTTTTAATGATACCATTTCGGTGCAGATACGTTCTTTTGATCGCCCGTTATTGCATTTTAATGCAATGTTGCGGCGACAAAAAAAGTAATTCTGGCGTTTAGATTTTTTTCTCGCTACGCCGTTTAGCGATCAGATTAATGCTTTTTTTATTGATAGATCGGGCGATTCTGAACGCGGCGATACCAAATATGTGTAGGTTTGATTATTTTTTTATTGATTTATTTTGAATGGGGCGAAAAGGGGGGTGATTTAAACTTTTATATTTTTATTTTTTTTCACATTTTTTTTACTTTTTTTTTTTTACTTTTGCCATGCTTCAATAGCCTCCATGGGAGGCTAGAAGCTGGCACAACACGATCGGCTCTGCTACATAACAGCGATCTGATGTTCGCTGCTATGTAGCAGAAATGCAGGTGTGCTGTGAGCGCCGACCACAGGGTGGCGCTCACAGCTGCCGGGGATCAGTAACCATAGAGGTCTCAAGGACCTCTATGGTTACTATTCTGAAGCATCGCCGACCTCCGATCATGTGACGGGGGTCGGCGATGCGCTCATTTCCGTCCGCCCGGCTGGAAGCGCCGGTTAAATCCCGCTGTCTGCGTTTGACAGCGGCATTTAACTAGTTAATAGCGGCGGGTGAATCGCGATTTCACCCTCCGCTATTGCGGGCACATGTCAGCTGTTCAAAACAGCTGACATGTCCCGGCTTTGATGCGGGCTCGCCGCGGAGCCCTGCATCAAAGCAGGGGATCTGAACTCGGACGTACTATCCTGTCCGAGGTCAGAAAGAGGTTAATGTGCAAAACACCTTCCGGGGTAAAGGGGTTAAAAGGAACCTGTCACATTGAAAATGGAATAAAATCTCCAGGCAGGAGGTGATAAAGTAGGACGAGATGAGTAAAAAGATATTTAGTTTTATGAAAAGAAATACAGTATATAGCCTGTGATTTTTGTCAGATAACTCTTTACTCTTCAGGCAAATGGGTGGTCCTACTCGGTGACTGACAGCTATTTGTGGATGCTCTCTTATAAAGGAAAGAGTGTCATTCACTGATTAGGCCTGCCCACTTGACTAAAAAGCTTAAAATGAGTAGAGGTTGAAATGAATGAATCACAGGCTATACTGAATCTTTTCCCTTGAAGCTATATATTAATCTCTTAAGCTCCTTCTGCTCTTCAGTATGCTGCCTATAGATTGAACTGCAGTTTTAGGCTGCCGTCACACTAGCAGTATGTGGTCAGTATTTTACCTCAGTATTTGTAAGCCAAAACCAGGAGTGGAACAATTAGACGAAAAGTATAATAGAAACATATGCACCACTTCTGTATTTATCACCCACTCCTGGTTTTGGCTTACAAATACTGAGGTAAAATACTGACCAAATACTGCTAGTGTGACGGCAGCCTTAATGTGACAGGTTCCCTTTAGGTGTCAGAGGTGTATATTATATATTTTTTTTGCCAGGAGTGAAGAACAAGGACATGTTCTGTTATAAAAGGAAGGCGATATATGGCTCGGCACATTTTCTTCTCAGTTTATGTTATTCCGTTGAATTTCTATCTTGCTTCATGATATGGTTTGCGATTCTTCTCTTGTAAGATAAGATAGCGTCGGCTTAGAGCCAGAGAAATATTATAAATCCTTATGTTTTCTGGATGGCAGTAGGCAAGTGGACCCGGGGTACCATGATTTCTAGTGGAAGGACTAGATGTAAGCCATGTGGTGCACAAAAATGGAGGGACGCTGTAATTTTTTTGGGATGAAACTAGTGAAAAATGGTATGTTCCCACCAATGGAGAAATAATTGTAAGGAAATCTGGATGGGTAAAGATTGGTGTTACTTTGGAGAGCAGGTCTGCTGAGTCTCCACCATGCAGCTGTGTTCCTATCAGAGGTTCATGTATGTGACAGAAGGAACTTAGCATCCAAAAATGGTTGGAGTGGGACTTCCCAGACTGATGCAAGTAAAAGAGGTCATGCAAGAACACCTGAGGCCAAAGTGAGAGAACCTGTTGTTTAAAGAGCAACTGTCACCAGATTTTTGCTACCTCATTTTACAACAGCATAATATGGGGCAGAGACCCTGACTCCAACGATGTATCACTTACTTTACTGGGTGCAATAGTTGTGACACAATCATAGTTCTTAGATGTTGCACAGCTCTGAAAGCTGCCCCCAGCACACCACTGATTAGCACATTTCTGTGTACATTTTCTATTAACAATAAACTTTTTATCAGAGGAGAAGGTGTGGTCAGACCGGGGTTCATGTGAGCTGTAGTCCAGACAGTGATAATCTCTTGGTGATAAAATATTCATTGTATTGAAAGAACAGCACACATTCTAATAAATGATACGTCATAAGAAATTGAAAGAATTGGAGCACTTACCCAGATCCTTCTTGATATGCAATTTTGTTCCATGGTAAAATGCGACATCAAACCATATTAAAGTGCGGAGTGCATGTAGCAGGAGAGCTATGCAGATGAGAGAGACTGCGGACTACGGCCGTTTCGTGCTTGCTTAGCGCCTCTACGGGTCCATTTCTTTTTTTATAAATTACACATCCGTGAAATCAATGCCTCAGCCCCTACCTCATGCTGTCTTCAGAGTACATAGCAAAAACCTACTGGCAGATTCCCTGTTCCTTGTCCCTCCCACCAATCCTTACACATGGTAACACAAACCCCATTCAGACCCCCAATAAATACACATGACACCAAATTTTGTTGGAAGAAAATGGCCGTGGCGTTTTATTTTGAGTTACGTATAAATATATAATTTAATCCAAATAACCAATGATAAACCAATTTGAACAAATAAATTAAAGTTATTCCAATTCATTACCAATCCACCCGATTTAACGGGCGATTCTCCCACAAACAAACGCCACGACAGCCTATAACAATAAAAAGCTAAATTTTAAGGGAGGGAGGGTGGGGTCTTCAGTCTTCATCAGGTGACTGAGCGACAGCTGATGGAGCAGCTGATTATATAGTAAATAATCTTCCCGCACTTTTCCCGCGGACCAATCAAAATCAATAAAAAGTGCGGGAATAAAACTAGCTAAAACTGGTCTGAACCTGCTCACGCACAGCGCAGCTTACTTAGTAAAATTAACCCTTTCATATATAAACTTGAATTTCATAAAGCCTACTGAATCTCCATGTCAAGTTTCACAATAACGAACCCCCTTTAGGGTGTGAGGAGAATTAAAATACATGTAGGGGCTGTGTTATCATGCGACCCCCCATGTATTCTCTGATGGGGGGGGCGTCCATGGTAACACAAACCCCATTCAGACCCCCAATAAATACACATGACACCAAATTTTGTTGGAAGAAAATGGCCGTGGCGTTTTATTTTGAGTTACGTATAAATATATAATTTAATCCAAATAACCAACGATAAACCAATTTGAACAAATAAATTAAAGTTATTCCAATTCATTACCAATCCACCCGATTTAACGGGCGATTCTCCCACACGCCTCTCCTTGAAAAGGTGAGGCCCCCCCAAAACGCCAAAGCCATTTTTCAATCGAAGATTGAAAATCCAAGTTCAAAATGTCCAAGCCCACTTCTGACAAATGAACCAAGTCCCTTCTGTACATGCCTGGAATGAC
Organism: Ranitomeya variabilis; assembly: GCF_051348905.1. Taxonomy (NCBI): domain Eukaryota; kingdom Metazoa; phylum Chordata; class Amphibia; order Anura; family Dendrobatidae; genus Ranitomeya; species Ranitomeya variabilis. The sequence goes on from NC_135238.1 coordinate 190,936,819, forward strand.
TTCCTCTAATTCTACGTGCCTTAAGGAAAAACTGTCGGTTAGAGACATAAATTTCTCCATGGTTCTGTTAAGTCGCTTCCGAATTTTTTCAAGAAAAATCATGTTATTATTAAACCATAAAAATCTCGGTATTATTTCTGAAAAAACTAAAGTAGAATTAAAAAATTCAGTCCTCAAAATGGAGATATCCCTCCTCATTGAAGCAATTAAATTAAGCGTACTAACTTTACCCAAATCATTACCACCTAAGTGTAATATTATCAAATCAGGATGAGGCCTGTTGTGAAATTGGATTTTGGGCTCCCCCGGTGGCCACTGGTGGAATTGAACTTGTGTGCATCATCCCCTCTGTTCACCTGTTCCCATCAGGATGTGGGAGTCGCTATTTAACCTTGCTCCTCTGTCACTTCCATGCCGGTCAACATTGTAATCAGAAGCCTTTCTGTGCATGTTCCTGCTACCAGACAACTTCCAGCTAAGTCGGACTTTTGTCCTTGTTTGTTTTTTGCATTTTGTTCCAGTTCACAGCTGCAGTTTCGTTTCTGTGTCTGGAAAGCTCTTGTGATCTGAAATTGCCACTCTGATGTTATGAGTTAATACTAGAGTCTTAAAGTAATTTCAGGATGGTGTATTGATAGGGTTTTCAGCTGACCATGAAAGTACCCTTTCTGTCTTCCTGTTATCTAGTAAGCGGACCTCGATTTTGCTAAACCTATTTTCATACTACGTTTGTCATTTTCATCTTAAATCACCGCCAATATATGTGGGGGCCTCTGTCTGCCTTTCGGGGAAATTTCTCTAGAGGTGAGCCAGGACTATATTTTCCTCTGCCAGGATTAGTTAGTCCTCCGGCCGGCGCTGGGCGTCTAGGGATAAAACGCAGGCTACGCTACCCGGCTACTGTTAGTTGTGCGGCAGGTTTAGTTCATGGTCAGTTTAAGTTTCCATCCTTCCAAGAGCTAGTTCCTATGTATGCTGGGCTATGTTCTCTTGCCATTGAGAACCATAACAGTTTGACCGGCCCACAAAGGGTTAAATTAATTGCCAGAGAAAGGAGAGAAAAAAGAAGTCTGCTGAAAATTTTTTTTTTTTTTTTTTTTCCTTCAGTTCTGAGTGTGCTTTCAATTGAATCACTTGCAAGTCTGCCTATATTGCAGCCTTCCTCTCTCTCTCTCCTTCTAATCCTGGAATGGCTCTGTGTTCACCTGTTTAAAATGGATATTCAGAGTTTAGCTGCAGGTTTGAATAATCTCACCACGAAAGTTCAAAATTTACAAGATTTTGTTGTTCATGTTCCTATATCTGAACCTAGAATTCCTTTGCCTGAATTTTTCTCGGGGAATAGATCTTGCTTTCAAAATTTCAAAAATAATTGCAAGTTGTTTTTGTCCCTGAAATCTTGCTCTGCTGGAGATCCTGCTCAGCAGGTCAGGATTGTGATTTCCTTGCTCCGGGGCGACCCTCAAGATTGGGCTTTTGCATTGGCTCCAGGGGATCCTGCGTTGCTCAATGTGGATGCGTTTTTTCTGGCCTTGGGGTTGCTTTATGAGGAACCTCATTTAGAGCTTCAGGCGGAAAAAGCCTTGATGTCCCTATCTCAGGGGCAAGATGAAGTTGAAATATACTGCCAAAAATTCCGTAAATGGTCTGTGCTTACTCAGTGGAATGAGTGCGCCCTGGCGGCGAATTTCAGAGAGGGTCTCTCTGATGCCGTTAAGGATGTTATGGTGGGGTTCCCTGTGCCTGCGGGTCTGAATGAGTCCATGACAATGGCTATCCAGATCGATAGACGTCTGCGGGAGCGCAAACCTGTGCACCATTTGGCGGTGTCTACTGAGAAGACGCCAGAGAATATGCAATGTGATAGAATTCTGTCCAGAAGCGAACGGCAGAATTTTAGACGAAAAAATGGGTTGTGTTTTATTGTGGTGATTCAACTCATGTTATATCAGCATGCTCTAAGCGTACTAAGAAGCTTGATAAGTCAGTTTCAATTGGCACTTTTCAGTCTAAGTTTATTCTATCTGTGACCCTGATTTGTTCTTTATCATCTATTACCGCGGATGCCTATGTCGACTCTGGCGCCGCTTTGAGTCTTATGGATTGGTCCTTTGCCAAACGCTGTGGGTATGATTTAGAGCCTCTTGAAACTCCTATACCTCTGAAGGGGATTGACTCCACCCCATTGGCTAGTAATAAACCACAATACTGGACACAAGTAACTATGCGAATTAATCCGGATCATCAGGAGATTATTCGCTTTCTTGTGCTGTATAATCTACATGATGTGTTGGTGCTTGGATTGCCATGGCTGCAATCTCATAACCCAGTCCTCGACTGGAACGCTATGTCTGTGTTAAGCTGGGGATGTAAGGGGATGCATGGGGACGTACCTTTGGTTTCCATTTCGTCATCTATTCCCTCTGAGATTCCTGAATTCTTGTCTGACTATCGTGACGTTTTTGAAGAACCTAAGCTTGGTTCATTACCTCCGCACCGGGAGTGCGATTGTGCCATAGATTTGATTCCGGGTAGTAAATACCCTAAGGGTCGTTTATTTAATCTGTCTGTGCCTGAACATGCTGCTATACGAGAATATATAAAGGAGTCCTTGGAAAAGGGACATATTCGTCCTTCGTCATCTCCCTTAGGAGCCGGTTTTTTCTTTGTGTCTAAGAAAGATGGCTCTTTGAGGCCGTGTATTGATTATCGGCTTTTGAATAAAATCACGGTTAAATATCAATATCCGTTGCCACTGCTGACTGATTTGTTTGCTCGCATAAAGGGGGCCAAGTGGTTCTCTAAGATAGATCTCCGTGGGGCGTATAATTTGGTGCGAATTAAGCAGGGGGATGAGTGGAAAACCGCATTTAATACGCCCGAGGACCACTTTGAGTATTTGGTGATGCCTTTTGGCCTTTCAAATGCCCCTTCAGTCTTTCAGTCCTTTATGCATGACATTTTCCGTGATTATTTGGATAAATTTATGATCGTGTATCTGGATGATATTCTGATTTTTTCGGATGACTGGGACTCTCATGTTCAGCAGGTCAGGAGGGTTTTTCAGGTTTTGCGGTCTAATTCCTTGTGTGTGAAGGGTTCTAAGTGCATTTTTGGGGTTCAAAAGATTTCCTTCTTGGGATACATTTTTTCCCCCTCTTCCATCGAGATGGATCCTGTCAAGGTTCGGGCTATTTGTGATTGGACGCAACCCTCTTCTCTTAAGAGTCTTCAGAAATTTTTGGGCTTTGCTAACTTTTATCGTCGATTTATTGCTGGTTTTTCTGATGTTGTTAAACCATTGACTGATTTGACTAAGAAGGGTGCTGATGTTGCTGATTGGTCCCCTGCTGCTGTGGAGGCCTTTCGGGAGCTTAAGCGCCGCTTTTCTTCCGCCCCTGTGTTGCGTCAGCCTGATGTTGCTCTTCCTTTTCAGGTTGAGGTCGACGCTTCTGAAATCGGAGCTGGGGCGGTTTTGTCGCAAAGAAGTTCCGACTGCTCCGTGATGAAACCTTGTGCTTTTTTTTCTCGTAAATTTTCGCCCGCCGAGCGGAATTATGATATTGGGAATCGGGAGCTTTTGGCCATGAAGTGGGCTTTTGAGGAGTGGCGTCATTGGCTTGAGGGGGCTAGACATCAGGTGGTGGTATTGACCGACCACAAAAATTTAATTTATCTTGAGTCCGCCAGACGCCTGAATCCTAGACAGGCGCGCTGGTCGTTGTTTTTCTCTCGGTTTAATTTTGTGGTGTCATACCTACCGGGTTCTAAGAATGTTAAGGCGGATGCCCTTTCTAGGAGTTTTGAGCCTGACTCCCCTGGTAATTCTGAACCTACAGGTATCCTTAAGGATGGAGTGATATTGTCTGCCGTTTCTCCAGACCTGCGGCGGGCCTTGCAGGATTTTCAGGCGGATAGACCTGATCGTTGCCCACCTGGTAGACTGTTTGTTCCTGATGATTGGACCAGTAAAGTCATTTCTGAGGTTCATTCTTCTGCGTTGGCAGGTCATCCTGGAATCTTTGGTACCAGGGATTTGGTGGCAAGGTCCTTCTGGTGGCCTTCCCTGTCACGAGATGTACGAGGCTTTGTGCAGTCTTGTGACGTTTGTGCTCGGGCCAAGCCTTGTTGTTCTCGGGCTAGTGGATTGTTGTTGCCCTTGCCTATCCCGAAGAGGCCTTGGACGCACATCTCGATGGATTTTATTTCGGATCTTCCTGTTTCTCAGAAGATGTCTGTCATCTGGGTGGTGTGTGACCGTTTCTCTAAGATGGTCCATTTGGTTCCCCTGCCTAAGTTGCCTTCTTCTTCCGAGTTGGTTCCTCTGTTTTTTCAAAATGTGGTTCGTTTGCATGGTATTCCGGAGAATATCGTTTCTGACAGAGGAACCCAATTCGTGTCTAGATTTTGGCGGGCATTCTGTGCTAGGATGGGCATAGATTTGTCTTTCTCGTCTGCTTTCCATCCTCAGACTAATGGCCAGACCGAGTGGACGAATCAGACTTTGGAGACATATTTGAGGTGTTTTGTGTCTGCAGATCAGGATGATTGGGTTGCTTTTTTGCCTTTAGCGGAGTTTGCCCTCAATAATCGGGCCAGCTCTGCCACCTTGGTGTCTCCTTTTTTCTGTAATTCGGGGTTTCATCCTCGATTTTCCTCCGGTCAGGTGGAATCTTCGGATTGTCCTGGAGTGGATGCTGTGGTGGAGAGGTTGCATCAGATTTGGGGGCAGGTGGTGGACAATTTGAAGTTGTCCCAGGAGAAGACTCAGCTTTTTGCCAACCGCCGGCGTCGGGTTGGTCCTCGGCTTTGTGTCGGGGACTTGGTGTGGTTGTCTTCTCGTTTTGTCCCTATGAGGGTTTCTTCTCCTAAGTTTAAGCCTCGGTTCATCGGCCCGTACAAGATATTGGAGATTCTTAACCCTGTGTCCTTCCGTTTGGACCTCCCTGCATCTTTTTCTATTCATAATGTTTTTCATCGGTCATTGTTGCGCAGGTATGAGGTACCGGTTGTGCCTTCCGTTGAGCCTCCTGCTCCGGTGTTGGTTGAGGGCGAGTTGGAGTACGTTGTGGAAAAAATCTTGGACTCCCGTGTTTCCAGACGGAAACTCCAGTATCTGGTCAAATGGAAGGGATACGGTCAGGAGGATAATTCTTGGGTGACTGCCTCTGATGTTCATGCCTCCGATCTGGTCCGTGCCTTTCATAGGGCTCATCCTGATCGCCCTGGTGGTTCTGGTGAGGGTTCGGTGCCCCCTCCTTGAGGGGGGGGTACTGTTGTGAAATTGGATTTTGGGCTCCCCCGGTGGCCACTGGTGGAATTGAACTTGTGTGCATCATCCCCTCTGTTCACCTGTTCCCATCAGGATGTGGGAGTCGCTATTTAACCTTGCTCCTCTGTCACTTCCATGCCGGTCAACATTGTAATCAGAAGCCTTTCTGTGCATGTTCCTGCTACCAGACAACTTCCAGCTAAGTCGGACTTTTGTCCTTGTTTGTTTTTTGCATTTTGTTCCAGTTCACAGCTGCAGTTTCGTTTCTGTGTCTGGAAAGCTCTTGTGATCTGAAATTGCCACTCTGATGTTATGAGTTAATACTAGAGTCTTAAAGTAATTTCAGGATGGTGTATTGATAGGGTTTTCAGCTGACCATGAAAGTACCCTTTCTGTCTTCCTGTTATCTAGTAAGCGGACCTCGATTTTGCTAAACCTATTTTCATACTACGTTTGTCATTTTCATCTTAAATCACCGCCAATATATGTGGGGGCCTCTGTCTGCCTTTCGGGGAAATTTCTCTAGAGGTGAGCCAGGACTATATTTTCCTCTGCCAGGATTAGTTAGTCCTCCGGCCGGCGCTGGGCGTCTAGGGATAAAACGCAGGCTACGCTACCCGGCTACTGTTAGTTGTGCGGCAGGTTTAGTTCATGGTCAGTTTAAGTTTCCATCCTTCCAAGAGCTAGTTCCTATGTATGCTGGGCTATGTTCTCTTGCCATTGAGAACCATAACAGAGGCCATACTTTCTTCAGTCTTCTCAACTCCTCCACCAATTTTCTCCATTGCATTCCGCGCCTGCTAAACCAGAAAACTCTAAGAAAAGAAGCATTAAAAGAAAGATTTTTCGAATAAGATCTGACACTCGCCCTTTTTTCGGCCCAAAAGACATAGGAATGTCCGATAATCCAAACTGATAATACACCTGAAAAGGAACCAAACATTAAGAAAAATATAAATCAGGACGAACATAAAGCTTAAACCTATTAGACTCCCATCTTCCTATACTCTTTATCCTGCTATCCCTGAGACCAACCCTGGCGGCTTCTGTCGCCGCCCCGATCCGAAAAGAATGAGAGGAAATTTTTTGGTCTGACAAATTCAGTGTTTTCAGGCATTTTTTGAGGATAAAATTGAACTGAAAAATAGTTGCTGGATCACCATTGGCGTGAATAAAAAATGGCCCGTTAACTTTAGGGCGTAATAGCGCCCATCTCTTGGCGTTGGAAACGGGGCATATGACTCCATCTGATATAGCATTTAAACGAATAGAAGAGCCTCTGCCCATCTGGTCTGTCTTTGATTTCCTAATAGATAACATGACATGAGAATGAAATATTTTCACATCATCAAAAGACAGACCAGAAGGAAGAGACTTCTTCTGGGACACTAATTCACTCACCCTCAGGGCCGCAAAAAAGGCTAGGGAGAAGGCAGTAGAGAAAAGACATGCCTCAAATTCATTAATACAAACCGAGGGGAGGGATGAACAAAGGTCCTTTAATAATTGGAAAGAAATAGGTCGACGATCATCTGGTTTAAAATAAGTCTTTTTAAACCCCTTTAAAAACTGCTTAACATGAAAAATATCGGACATTGGCCTTACCCCTAGCAATTTAAGAAAAAATGATATTCCTGCAACAGTTTTTGATAAAGCCGAAAAGGATAAGCCTTTACGGACCAGATGATCTAAAAAACTAAGCGCTAAATCCACGCTACAATTACCATGGGAGTGATTTTTAACCAAACAAAAATCCGTCCAAAGCTTCCATGCTGCCGAATAATCGGCCCATGTTCTATCCGCCAAGGATTTGGCAATGAAGTGTGAAACTAATCTTGAATCACATTCCATATCCAATGCGGGCAGAAATCTCTGTTCTCCTCCAAGTTCATGGATTCCTTCTTGAAAGGAAACGGCTGGCGGTGACAAACATATTTTGTATTACCATTACATGCATTAGAGGAAAAAGAGGCTTTAATCCAAATGTTAAATTCCAAGCAAATAAATACCATATTTCTAATGATCTTAGCAGCCCATTTATTCTTGGATGAAAGAGTATTCAGGGCAAAAACTACACCTTGGTTATGAGAAGAAAACAAGATTCTGCTGTCCTTTAATAAAGCTCCCCATAGCTTCAAACATACGAATATCGAGAATAAATCCAAAACTGTCTGGTTATTCAAAACCCGAAGATCCCGCCAAACGGACGGCCAAGACTCTGATGCCCAACGAGATGCTAGTGAAATGACAAATCCAAACTCACTGTCAGAATAGTAATGCAAACCAATATCTTCAGCGGATACAAAAGATTTCTGCCATATAGTCCTACCGTTAAAATCAGATAAAAACTTCAACCAAATCTTAAGATCATCCTTCAGCTCCTTCCCCAGGCGTATATGAGACTTAGGGGAATAATGACCTACTGTGGCATCGTATAGCCCCCTAGAAAACACCCTGCTAATAGGAATAATTCTCAACGCGAAGTTCAAAAGTCCTAACAGGGACTGTAACTCTTTCAACGTCACTTTTTCTAGCATCAAGCAACGGGAAATTGCAGATTGTAACTTAAACAATTTCCCAGGTGGCAAAGAGCAGGACATATTATGAGAATCGATCTCAATACCTAAAAACTCCAATGACGTACAGGGAGGCACTGTCTTTTCGTTTGCAATGGGGACACCAAATCTTTCACATACATCCAAAAACCTATCTAGCAAAGACTGACATTTGACCGCCCCAGATGGGCCAACAAACAAAAAATCATCGAGATAGTGTAACATACCACCTCCAGAAAAATCAAACTCCACTACCCACTGAATAAACTTAGAAAAAGATTCAAAATAAAAACATGAAAGAGAAAATCCCATCGGGAGACATTTATCGAAAAAGAACTTATTATTAAAAGAGAAACCCAGAGAGTTGAACCCTTCCGGGTTAACTGGTAATATCCTAAACGCAGATTTTACGTCCGATTTCGCCATAAGGGCATCGCGACCAAATTCCCGTAATAAATCTAATGCAACATCAAAAGACGTATATTGAACTGAACAATTATAACCTGCTACTTCATCATTTAGCGATTCACCCTTAGGATATGATAAATAATGGATCAGTCTAAAGGATCCGCTGTCTTTTTTAGGGACTACACCTAACGGTGAAATCCTGAAATTCTCAAAAGGGGGGGTATTAAACGGACCGGCCACCCTCCCTAATTTTAATTCTGCTAAGATTTTTTCCTCTAATACATGTGGAAATTCAAGCGCAGATGGAAGGTTAGCCACCTTCTTGCAACCTGTGCCTGAAAATGGGGGTACAAAAAACCCATTTAAAAATCCGTTAAAAAGGAGCGAACTACTCTCCTGGTCTGGGTATATTTTTAGCCATGGAACCATGTTTTCCAGGTTCACTGGTGTCGCTGCCCTTAGAAAAGGCTTCTCTGTTGCCAGCATGCTGAATACCTTGCATCTGTTTTTTATAGCATTTGGACATTGGGTGAATACCCCCGCAAAATGAGCATTCATGCCGAAATCGGCAACTCTGGGCCCATTTACATGACGATTCATTATATGCAAAACACACACCTTTTCTTGTCGTGGGATTAGGATTGTGTTTATGGGCTGAAAACCTCTTGGGTATCATTAAGTTAACCCATAGCCCTACGTCTTTCGTACCCCACGATAAATTAGGGAACATTGATAATTTCTGCCTGAATGCTTCATCGTATAGAAGCCAAGCCATACCTCCAAAATTACGGTATGCTTCTAAAATCGAGTCTAAATGCTGAAATAGCCCAGAGCATAAATTTGGAAATTTCTCACCCAGGACAGCAGAGTAGATTGAGAAAGCTTGGATCCAGTTATTAAATGATTTAACCGGACCAGCTTTCCGTTTATCCTCTGAATCCTCCTTTCTCTCAAATCTACCCTGCTGTTCTCTACCAGAAGGCAAAAGGGAAAAAATATCCACAAATGCCTTGCTCCATATCAAATCTTTCACCGCGGGAGTTAAATGAAAGCCCAGCGGTGAAATGTCACATGTCAGAGATTCTTTCACAAGAATCTCTGGCATACCTGGTTTAAGCACAGGGTTACAACTACCGAGATTGCTATCATTGGAAGAATATCTGGGGGGGAAGGTATTTGTGCCACCACCCAAATATTCTTCCAACGCTTCCCTCACTAGATTTTTCACATTAAGGGGGTTTACAGACAAGGGGACATTAAGGCTCTCACCACCTCCGTGAAGCCTCCGATCCTGCGCGGTGCGGGTGTCAGCACTCAAGCCTGCTCCCGCAGGCGAATGCGCTTGATGATGAGGGTACATCGCTTCCCTGCTGTGCACAGCAGGCGGATTCATCCAGGACATGGCAGCTGAAGATGCAGCAGCCGAGGAGCTTGTCATGACGATCTCATCGCTGGGCGGCTCGGCGTCGTGCCTCATTCCCTGGACCGCTGAGGCGCTTGTACGGCCAGAGCGGTTAGATGAAGGATCGAGTGGATACGCTGGCACCAAAGGTTCTTCCGGCTCTTCTCTTCCTGATGCGCCGGGAACCGCTAGAGCATCCGGCGCCTGAAGTTGTGACGACATCCGGCTCCTTTGAAGCTCTCGCGGTGGACTCCGAGACCTCCGCCGAGACGACATCCTTTTACTGCTGCGCGCTGACAGGGCGGCTTCTGGCCTCAGGGAAGATGGCGGCGACGGGGAATAGGCCACTCTGGCCCTGCGTCTCCTCCCGGTGCTCCTGCTTGTCCTCGCCGGTGTTGAGGGAACTTCGTCCTGCTGAGGAGAGGGCGGCAGCCTAGGCACTGGAGAAGCTGGCACCTCAATGTCAGAGGTAGGTTTTATAGCCGGGCCGGCAGCCAAGCAACTCCGTAACCAGTTAGCTCCGCCCTCAGCCTCCGCTCTCTGGATCAGCTGTTGCAGGAGGGAATCCATCAGCTGTCTTCAGTCTTCATCAGGTGACTGAGCGACAGCTGATGGAGCAGCTGATTATATAGTAAATAATCTTCCCGCACTTTTCCCGCGGACCAATCAAAATCAATAAAAAGTGCGGGAATAAAACTAGCTAAAACTGGTCTGAACCTGCTCACGCACAGCGCAGCTTACTTAGTAAAATTAACCCTTTCATATATAAACTTGAATTTCATAAAGCCTACTGAATCTCCATGTCAAGTTTCACAATAACGAACCCCCTTTAGGGTGTGAGGAGAATTAAAATACATGTAGGGGCTGTGTTATCATGCGACCCCCCATGTATTCTCTGATGGGGGGGGCGTCCATTACATTTACACTAAGCCATTGAGACAGAGGTTAATATTCTGAGTGCCATTATATGGGAGATTTTACCAAAATCAAATTTAACAGCAAAGGACCGACTGACCTGAATAATAATAATAATAAATACACTAAAGGTGGAATCGGACTGGTTGCTATGGGCAATTGCTAAAGTTTTGTTAATAGTTTTGTAAATGAGGTCTTCGTTCCTATTGTAACAGTATAAGGCCGGCGTCACACTGGCGAGTTTTACGGACGTATGAGCGCAGAAAATACACCCGTAAAATACGCGTAACACACGGCCCAATGATTCTCTATGGCCCAGCTCCTATCAGCCGTATATTACTGATCCGTATTATACGGATCAAGGCTCTGTTCTAGGACCCCTACTCTTCTCCATCTACACCTTCGGTCTGGGACAGCTCATAGAATCCCACGGTATGCAGTACCATCTCTATGCTGATGACACGCAGATCTACCTATCCGGACCTGACCTCACCTCCTTACTTACCAAAATCCTGCACTGTCTGTCTGCTATTTCAGCCTTCTTTTCTGCTCGCTTTCTACAACTGAACATGGACAAAACAGAATTCATCATCTTTCCCCCATCTCACTCTACCCCTCCACCAGACCTATCCATCAGTGTCAATGGCTGCTCACTTTCCCCAGTCCCACACGCCCGGTGCCTCGGGGTGATCCTCGACTCTGCCCTCTCTTTCAAGCCACATATCCAAGCCCTTGCCTCCTCCTGCCGCCTCAAACTCAAAAACATTTCCCGGATCCGCGCATTCCTTGACCGTGACACCACAAAAACACTAGTGCATGCCCTTATCATCTCCCGCCTCGACTACTGCAACCTCCTACTCTCTGGACTCCCCTCTAGCACTCTGGCACCACTCCAATCCATCCTACACTCTGCTGCTCGACTAATCTACCTGTCTCCCCGCTATTCCCCAGCCTCTCCCCTATGCCAAGCCCTTCACTGGCTTCCTATTGCCCAGAGACTCCAGTTCAAAACCCTTACAATGACCTACAAAGCCATCCACAACCTATCTCCTCCATACATCTGTGACATGATCTCCCGGGACCTACCAACACGCAACCTCCGATCCTCTCAAGACCTCCTTCTCTACTCCCCCCTCATCTCTTCTTCCCACTACCGCATCCAAGACTTCTCCCGTGCTTCCCCCATACTCTGGAACTCTCTACCCCAGCACATCAGACTCTCGCCTACCATAGAAACTTTCAAAAAGAACCTGAAGACTCACCTCTTCCGACAAGCCTACAGCCTGCAGTGATCCTGAACCTACTGAACCGCCGCACAACCAGCTCTGCCCTCTCCTAGTGTATCATCACCCATCCCCTGCAGTTTGTGAGCCCTCGCGGGCAGGGTCCTCCCTCCTAATGTACCCGTGTGCCTTGTTTTTTGCTCATGTTTAATGTATTTGTCTATATTTGCCCCGTATTTCACATGTAAAGCGCCATGGAATAAATGGCGCTATAAAAAATGAATAATAATAATCTAATATATAAAGCTGAATGTGTGTGTGTGTGTATGTATGTATGTATGTATGTATGTCCGGGATTGGCATCTGAACCGTAGCAGCTACAGCCACAAAATTTTGCACAGTCACACGTCTGGACCCCGAGAGCGTCATAGGCTATGTTGTGAGGTGAAATTTTAACCCCGCGCTTTCCAATTCACCAAACAATTTTGCCCCTATCTACATAATGGGGAAAAAGTGAAAGGAAAAGTGTTGGAGGCGTCGCAGCTACAGGCACAAAATTTTGCACAGTCACACGTCTGGACCCTGAGAGCGTCAAAGCTATATTGTGAGGTGAAATTTTAACCCCGCGCTTTCCAATTCACCAAACAATTTTGCCCCTATCTACATAATGGGGAAAAAATGAAAGGAAAAGTGTTGGAGGCAAATTAACAGCTGCCAGATGTGAACAAGGGGGACTTAAAGAATGACAGCGATGGCACCAAAGAGTATATACTGTACAGTTGCTAAGGTGGGGCCCCAACATGGGATAATCACACCACCACGGGGATATGAACACACACACAAAATGCGCCACACACTACCACGTGCTCGAACACATATACCACCCTCAGTGCACATTTCACCACACATACACCAACCTCGCCACATAAAAGTAGAAACACAAAAGTCGCCGCTCAAAACTCGCCACGCGCAAAACTCTCCACATGCAAAACTCGCCACACGTGCAAAACTCGCCACACGCAAAACTTGCACACGCAGAAAAATTGCCACACGCAGAAAAATTGCCACATGCACAAAAGTTGCAACACATGCAAAAGTTGCCTCACACAAAACTTGCACATACTCAAAAGGCACCACACATAAAACTCGCCACGCGCAAAACTCGCCATGCGCAAAACTTGCTGCACACAACTTGCTACACTAACCTGTCACATGCAACTCGACACACAAAAAGTTGCTACACGCATGTCGCCACACAAAACTCATCTCACAAAAGTCCCTACATGCATGTCGCCACACGCAACTCAACACACACAACTTGACACACGAAACTCGCCCTAAAACACACACAAGTCTGGTATCCTTCAAAAATAAAAATCTGATTAATAAGCAGACAAACTACAAGAGCAACAAATGTACCATATAGGAATCCGGCAGCTGTCAGTCACATGACCAGTCTATTATGTGTATGTGTGAGCTAATATATACTGCCAGGGGGTGGGCTTACTGTTGGCTGGGGATTTATCAGGCTGCCATTTTAGCTTACAAATACTGAGGTAAAAATACTGACCAAATAACGTGTGAACGAGGGCTAATACAGGAGGAGATGACATACAGCTATATACTATATACAGGAGATGACACACAGGTATATACTATTTACAGGGGAGATGACACACAGGTATATACTATATACAGGAGGAGATGACACACAGATATATACTATATACAGGAGAGATGACACACAGGTATATACTATATAGAGGAGGAGATGACATACAGGTACATACTACATACAGGAGGAGATGACATACAGGTATATACTATATACAGGAGGAGATGACACACAGGTATATACTATATACAGGAGCAGATTACCTACAGGTATATAGTATATACAGGAGGAGATGACACAGGTATATGCTATGTATAGGAGGAGATGACATACAGGTATATACTATATACAGGAGATGACACACAGATATATACTATATATAGGTGAGATGACACACAGGTATATACTATATACAGGAGATTACATACAGGTATATCTAATATATAAAGCTGAATGTGTGTATGTATGTATGTGTGTATGTCCGGGATTGGCATCTGTACCGTCGCAGCTACAGCCACAAAATTTTGCACAGTCACACGTCTGGACCCCGAGAGCGTCATAGGCTATGTTGTGAGGTGAAATTTTAACCCCGCGCGTTCCAATTCACCAAACAATTTTGCTCCTATCTACATAATGGGGAAAAAGTGAAGGGAAAAGTGTTGGAGGAAAATTGACAGCTGCCAGATGTGAACAATGAGGACTTAAAGAATGAGAGCGATGGCGACAAAGAGTATATACCGTACAGTTGCTAAGGTGGGGCCCCGACATGGGATACTCACCACACACGGGGATATGAACACAAACACAAAATGCGCCACACACTACCACGTGCTTGAACACATATACCACCCTCAGCACACATTTCACCACACACACACACCAACCTCGCCACATAAAAGTCGAAACACAAAAGTCACCACTCAAAACTCGCTACATTCAAAACTCGCCATATGCAAAACTAGGCTCACGCAAAACTCGCCACACGTGCAAAACTCACCTCATGGAAAACTCACCTCATGCAAAACTTGCACACACAGAAAAATTGCCACATGTACAAAAGTTGCACCACATGCAAAAGTTGCCTCACACAAAACTTGCACATACTCAAAATGCACCACACATAAAACTCGCCACGCGCAAAACTCGCCATGCACAAATCTTGCTGCACACAACTTGCTACACTAACCTGTCACATGCAACTCAACACACAAAATGTTGCTACACGCATGTCGCCACACAAAACTCATCTCACAAAAGTCGCTACATGCATGTCGCCACACGCAACTCAACACACACAACTTGACACATAAAACTCGCCCTAAAACACACACAAGTCTGGTATTGTCCTTCAAAAATAAAAATCTGATTAATAAGCAAACTACAAGAGCAACAAATGTACCATATAGGAAATACGGCAGCTGTCAGTCACATGACCTGTCTATTATGTGTATGTGTGAGCTAATATATACTGCCAGGGGGGAGGGCTTCCTGTTGGCTGGGGATTTATCAGGCTGCCAATAGCAACCAATCACAGCTCAGCTTCTATTTTGCTACAGTTAATTAACCTGAGCTCTGATTGGTTAATATAGGCAACAAAGACATTCTCAGTATAACAAAGCTAATATATGTTGTGAAATGCTTCTATTTGCTTAGTTTTTGCCTTTTAATAATTACATTTCTATCTATTTGTTTTGTGGTTTTTGTGTGCAGAATAAATTTTTGTTAACACATTCTATTTTGCTAACAGCAGTCATTAACCCGGGCGAAGCCGGGTAGTACAGCTAGTAATAAAATAATAATACGGTCTTCTATGGCCGTACAAAATCGCAGCATGCTGCGTTTGTCACCGTAATGCGCAAAAAAATCGCCAATGAAAGTCTATGGGGGCGTTAAAACTTCGGATTCCACACGGACCAGCAGTGTGACTTTTGAGAAATACGCAGCAGTGTTCTATAGAAAAGCCCGTAATTCAATTGCCGGCTTTTCATTTCTCCTTCACAAACCCGACATGATGTGAGACATGGTTTACATACAGTAAACCATCTCATATCCCTTTTTTTTTTTGCATATTCCACACTACTGTTAGTAGTGTGTATGTGCAAAATTTGGGCACTGTAGCTTGTAAAATAAAGGGTTAAATCGCGGAAAAAATTGGCGTGGGCTCCCGCGCAATTTTCTCCACCAGAGTGGTAAAGCCAGTGACTGAGGGCAGATATTAATAGCCTAGAGAGGGTCCATGGTTATTGCCCCCCCCCTGGCTAAAAACATCTGCCCCCAGCCACCCCAGAAAAGGCACATCTGGAAGATGCGCCTATTCTGGCACTTGGCCACTCTCTTCCCACTCGCGTGTAGCGGTGGGATATGGGGTAATGAAGGGTTAATGTCACCTTGCTATTGTAAGGTGACATTAAGCCAGATTAATAATGGAGAGGCGTCAATTATGACACCTATCCATTATTAATCCAATAGTAGGAAATGGTTAGTAAAACACACACACATTTTACAAAAAGTATTTTAATGAAATAAAGACACAGGTTGTTGTAATATTTTATTATACTGGTAATCCAGCTGAAGACCCTCGTTCTGTAACAAAGGAAAAATAAAAAAACAATATCTCATAACTTCCGACGCTCAGGTCAGTCCCACGAAGTAAATCTGGAGCGCCCCCAGACGCAGGGCCGCGGGGTACTCGGTACCGGGCCTCCCTGTCTCGGTCCTGGGGTTGTCACGATGGCTAGACCCGGTCCGTGACCCTGCTAAGGGGCATCCAATGAAAGGTGATGATGGTGCGTGGTGCAAGGCGCGATGAATAACGAGAACACAGGGTTGCAGTCTCTTTACCTTTTTACTGAAGGCTTCGGCATCCACAATCCAGAGCACTGCTAACAGGGCTGGCTGAGACCGGCCGGTCCGAAGGCACATCCAGAGTTCCCTTTGCAGGTGGAAATCAGTGCCTACCTACTAGTGCCTGGGTGTTGTAGTAATTCCCTGCTGAGCACCACAGGATAGTCCTCACAACTGTCATGTATGTTTCTGTTCTCTCTCCGTCCCCCAGATGATATGGCTAGGACGCACCTGTATGACGGGGTAGGCCTGGAGTTATTTTATATGGACCCTAGAGACGCCCCTCTCCCACAATTGCCTCCGTTGTCTGCTTAGGTGAATTAGGTGAGGAAGCCAACCTAAAGTTAACTGTCCTGCCATTGGTTTGAAGTAATGGTTGGAGCCCAATACTTCCTCGGCGTTCCGGCCACTGGCTACGCGCCTCAGTAGGATGTTGCCACGATCTTAGGGCACGACTCCTACTGGTTCTATTCTCCTTTGTGCTGTGATCTCGTTTCTCACTTCTCCACAATAAACCTCGCTTCGTGTCCTTTCTTAAGATGCTGCCTCAACGGGTGCAGGCGCGGCTCCGTAACGATCTGTCCTTTTCGCTAGGCCGCTGTCAGGATCCCACCCCTGACAGAGACCCCCCTGAATCTTCCCAGGAACTCCCTCTCTCACAGGATGTTGCCTGGGCAAAACCCAGTCAGCTTCTCTCTAACTTCCTATCCAACCCCCAGTTTTACCAGAGTGTGAGGAGTGGCCTAATACATAGAACCCTTTGCTCCCCCTGGTGGCCAGAGTGTGAAGTGTAATGTGTGACTGTGATACCTGGTCAGGTGAACTCCTTTAGTGCAATCAGACGTAACATCACTCCCCTTAGTGGCAGAGCGAAATTACTGCAAAGACCAGGACTCTGGGGTGCTGCAAATCCATCTGAAGGGGTTAAATCATTTTACAGCCAGGAGCTCTGCTAAAGCAGTGCTCGTACCTGTAAAACCCCCGGGAATGAATGGATTGCAGGGGAATGACCTGTAGTTACCTTGAGTTGCGGTGATGCGCCCTCTGCTGGATGTCCTCATGAACTGGAGCCTGGTAAAAGTTCCCACGCTCGAGTTCATATGAGGACATCCAGCAGAGGGCGCCTCACCGCAACTCAAGGTAACTACAGGTCACCCCGCTTTCCATTCAGTCCCCGGGGTTTTACAGCCACGAACACTGCTTTAGCACAGCTCCTGGCTGTAAAATGATTTAACCCCTTCAGATGGATTTACTTCGTGGGACTGACCTGAGCGTCGGAAGGTATGAGATATTGTTGTTTTTTTATTTTTCCTTTGTTACAGAACGAGGGTCTTCAGCTGGATTACCAGTATAATAAAATATTACAACAACCTGTGTCTTTATTTCATTAAAATACTTTTTAAAAATGTGTGTGTGTTTTATTAACCATTTCGTACTATTGGATTAATAATGGATAGGTGTCATAATTGACGCCTCTCCATTATTAATCTGGCTTAATGTCACCTTACAATAGCAAGGTGACATTAACCCTTCATTACCCCATATCCCACCGCTACACGGGAGTGGGAAGAGAGTGGCCAAGTGCCAGAATAGGCGCATCTTCCAGATGTGCCTTTTCTGGGGTGGCTGGGGCAGATGTTTGTAGCCAGGGGGGGCCAATAACCATGGACCCTCTCTAGGCTATTAATATCTGCCCTCAGTCACTGGCTTTACCACTCTGGTGGAGAAAATTGCGCGGGAGCCCACGCCAAGTTTTTCTGCCATTTAACCCTTTATTTTACAAGCTAGAGGGCTCACATTTTGCACATACACACTACTAACATTAGTAGTGTGGAATATGCAAAAAAAAAAGGGATATGAGATGGTTTACTGTATGTAAACCATGTCTCATATCCTGTCGGGTTTGGGAAGGAGAAAGAAAAAGCCGGCAATTGAATTACCGGCTTTTCACATATCTCGCGTAGAATTAAATATAAATACAGAATATATATATATATATATATATATATGTGTCTCAATGACACATATATATATATATATATATATATATATATATATATATATATATATATATATATACTGTATATATGTTTTAATGAATATTTGAGCACATAAATTCATTAGATGTCGGTTTTGCAAGCCTGCGAGAAAATATCGCAGTACGGATGCCATACGGATTACATACGGAGGATGCCATGCGCAAAATACGCTGACACACCCTGTCTAAGGATGACATACGGATCACTATTTTGGGAACATTTCTGCGTATTACGGCCGTAAAAAATGGACCGTATTTACATACGCTGAGTGTGACGCCGGCCTAATGCTGTAAAAAGGGGGAAGTGTTGTCATAGGGCCTAGAATTTAATTATGTTTGAGGTAAATTGTTATAAAGTCCTTTATTTTTTTTCAGACGCAGTAAATGTTTTCCACTTTTGGGAACTTTTCCTTAATCGCCCGGCTCCTCCAGCCTTGATGGTAACCAATGTGATCTACCATATTATCACTATTTGTTGTCAATATTAATCAATACCTGTGGAGATATCACTCATGGTCATATGTGACATCATCAAATACAGGAGGGCATTGTTACCTCACAGCATGATGTCACAATGACTCTGGGTCTATAAAAACGGGTATTCTGGGGGCAGAAGCTCATTTCAGAAGATTAAGTCGACGAGAGTGGAAGATCCAGGATCAAGGACACAGACTCTCATGTCAGGAGATGAAGACGAGGAGAGCGCAGGATCCAGGATCGAGGACACGGATTCTCATGTCAGGAGATGACAACGAGGAGAGCGGAAGATCCAGGATCAAGGACATGGATTCTCATTTCAGGAGATGAAGATGAGAAGAGTGGAAGTTGAGGATACAGGTAAATAAGAAGCCTTACAGGGATTTAATATAGTGAACTTAGCGCCAATATGGACCCTCCAAGTCTACAGATTGTGGCTGTAAGGTTGTAGGTTTCTTCAGTCCTTGCTGGTAGAATCTCTAGACTTGGGTGATGAAGGTTCTTTGTGAGGTCACACAGCGGAATGTTGGACACTGAGAGTTGGTAGTATCTGTGGCTGGCACAGATTGTTGGTGGTGGTTCTGTCACTTTGATCTAAGATTATTGGGGAAAAATGTACCATTATTCTGCAACATGGGAGAGAGGTTGGTGTACATACATTGGGGAAAAAATACATTTATTTTTTTACTTTCTAATTATTTATTTTACCATTTTATTTTACTATTTATTTAACTTATATATTACTGCATTTACAACATTTTTTTAAATGAAATTTAGTACACCATTTTTAAATGTTTATGTCAAAACTTAAAACTGCAGAGAAAAGGGGGCTTGTTTATCTGCATAAAGTACAATATATTTATGACGCTTTCTACAGGTTTTATACTGATACTTCCCCCTCATATTATTTTTTTTTCTTACCAGGGAAAGAATCTGGATCCTGGAAGGAAGATTGAAGAATCTAAAGAAAGCCATGCGATTGTTTAGCGTTAATCATTTAATATGTCTGTACATTATATTTGTTGTCTTATGATGTCATTATATACTGATTATATGGATCTAATCCTGGAATCAGTGCATCATGACATCATATTGTTTAGGTGTCTGCTGTATAACCAAATGGTATAAGGAGCAGAACATACATATTTACATGCTTTAGCACTTCAGAGTGCAACTTTATTTGTTTGCCAATTGTATAAGGGTCCTGATATGATGCAACAATCCTATGTCTGTATATTAAGGGGTAGTGTTTGTAGGGAGGTACTGTTCTGTGTGGGGGTAGTGTTCTTTTTTTTACAGGGGAGATGAACATAGCCAAGCTATGAGCTCCAGGCTCTGATCTGACGATGAAAGGTGAGGCGACTTACCAGGACAAAGAAGATCTGCTATCCAGAAATGAGTCTCCATATTTAATATCATTGCTCTCTATATGTCAGTTAGTTAGTTGTAGTATGGCCTTGATCCAGTGTTCTCGAACTGATCGCCTTTTCCCGGGGTCAAGAAGGAATTTTTTCCCTGTAACACACATTGGCTGAACGTGTCCAGGTTTTTTGCCTTCTTCTGGATCATTGGCATTAGGTAGAGGTAAAGATTGTATTTAATAAAATATGTTTAAAATAAATGATCAGTCTCCTTATGTCTTTATTTTATACTCAGGAAGTTGTATATGTTAGCTCTCATTTTTATGATCCATGGCTGCCACAATATGAAGGCAAACAGAAATACAAGGGCGGTAATTATGTGTCTGCTAATGCAATGTCTGTATTTGTCCTTCCTAATACCACTACTAATGGCACAACATCCCTCCTAATAACACTCCTAGTGGCACGTCTGTGGCACCCCAGGGTCCTGGTCATCACAGTAATGATGCTTTCCTCACGGGGAGAGTGATGTTACGTTTGGAGGCAATGAAGGAGATCTCTTCACCAGGTAAACACAATGCATGCAACATGTTCACACTCCAGACCAGAAGGGGGAGCTCTAAGCCTGTTTAAGATGAACTCCCCTATAAGAACATCCTGATCTGGAGGGAAAGAGTTCAGTTCCTGTCAGAAAGACAGAGGAAAAGGAAGGAGAGGAGCCGTGTAGACTGAAGTGCTACAGCTCCTGGAAAGAGATCATACAGAAGGCGAATATATTGCAGTGAGCGTGCAGGAAAGCAGAGCACGGGAGAGGATACTAGAAAGGGACCAGCCAGGAGCAGGCTGCCGCCTTCTGAGGCACAGAAATCCAGGAGCCGGAACACCGAGGTTGTAAGGACCTCTACGCCTTATATCAGAGACCTGCAGGACAGCTGAACTCCAAGTTACCTGTCCGCACCTACACTCAGGAGGCATGGTGGCACCCGTCAGAGGCTGGGACATCCTAGGGAATTTTTTCCCTGTAACACACATTGGCTGAACGTGTCCAGGTTTTTTGCCTTCTTCTGGATCACTGGCTTTAGGTAGAAGTAGACATTGTTTTTAATAAAATATGTTTAAAATCTATGATTGGTCTCCTTATGTCTTTATTTTATACTCAGGTAGTTGTATATGTTAGTTCTCATTTTTATGATCCATGGCTGCAACAATATGAAGGCAAACAGAAATACAAATGGGGTAATTATGTGGCTGTTAATGCAATGTCTGTATTTATGTTGCATAAAATAGAGCCATAGACAAGATATCTGCAAAGGTGGGAAGTATTATCCTCATAGCTAATAATTGCAGAGTCATATATAAAATATAATATATTAAACTTCTATCTAAAGTTAGTTGGACTAAATTGCACAAAACTAATTAAAACACAAGTCCTTCCTAATACCACTGCTAATGGCAGTTCCCTCCTTGTGGCACATCCCTCCTGATAACACTCCCAGTGGCACGCAATTACCATTGTCGCAGTGCTGGTTGCTATGATGGGGATACCAGCACTGTGAGAATACCGAGAATCATGACTGAACTTGACAGCACTGGCATCCTCATCATAGGACCAAGGGCTATGAGAGCGTGAGTGGGTTGCGGGATGCAGTAACAGAAAGGAGGCAGAGCAAGGGTTAACGATACTTTACTTAAACAGGGGGTTACTCCACACAGGGAGAGGAAAGGGTAAATAAGAATATAACAGGTGGTGTAAACACAAATGATGTGCAGGGTGAATTAAACTATAACACTAAGGGTACTGTCACACAGTACCATTTTGATCGCTACGACGGTACGATTCGTGACGTTCTAGCGATATCGTTACGATATCGCAGTGTCTGACACGCAGCAGCGATCAGGGATCCTGCTGAGAATCGTACGTCGTAGCAGATCGTGTGGAACTTTCTTTCGTCGCTTGATCACCCGCTGACATCGCTGGATCGTTGTGTGTGACAGCGATCCAGCGATGTGTTCGCTTGTAACCAGGGTAAACATCGGGTAACTAAGCGCAGGGCCGCGCTTAGTAACCCGATGTTTACCGTGGTTACCAGCGTAAACGTAAAAAAACAAACAGTACATACTCACCCGTCGGTGTCTGTCCTCCAGCGTCTCAGCTTCTCTCCACTGTGTGAGCGTCTGCCAGCCGGAAAGCGAGCACAGCGGTGACGTCTGACGTCACCGCTGTGCTTGCCGGCTATGGCGCTTACACAGTGGAGAGAAGGAGAACGCCGGGGACAGACACCGGAATGTAAGTATGTACTGTTTGTTTTTTTTACGTTTACGCTGGTAACCACGGTAAACATCGGGTTACTAAGCGCGGCCCTGCGCTTAGTTACCCGATGTTTACCCTGGTTACCGGGGACTTCGGCATCGCTCCAGCGCCGTGATTGCAACGTGTGACCGCAGTCTACGACGCTGGAGCGATAATCATACGACGCTGCGACGTCACGAATCGTGCCGTCGTAGCGATCAAAATGGTACTGTGTGACAGTACCCTAAGTAATGCAGCAGTTCTTTAAGGGTTAACTTATTGGTCTGGCGGCATCCTGAACTGTAGAGTCTTTGCTTCACATGATGGCGCCAACACCGTTAGCGCTTGATGAGTCCGGTGTCGTCCTGAAGGCGTTGATGATCCGGTTCCCAGCAGTGATGGTGGGCCCCTATCAACTTGGATGGGGTCCTGGGTCCTGAATTCGTTGCATGGTATACAGTGCAATCTCCAACTCCGTCGGAGCTTAACGTAGCACGACAGAGTTAAGCAGATGAGATAAAGCACAGTTCCCGGTTAGTCACCCGATTTGCGCAGAACTTACTGGCCCATAACATTTGGCATCTTCAACTGGAGGAGCCTTTGGGCACAAGGCACGTTTCTCATCACAGTCTCTGTATCTGGTCGCATGGAGTCTAACGTGCGGGCCTGCGCTGTCACGGTACTCAGAGGACAGAGCACCAACTGTTTCCTGCTGCTCGCTGCTTGTTACCATCAAGACTGACTGCTTCCGCGCATGCTCTGGCCTATTTAGCTTAGCCACACCCCATGCTGTCAAGTGCAAAGGTTGGTCTGAGTTTTTAAGCTCTCCCCCGGACAACAGAGGAGACAGCCCCGACAGTTCCGGACGCGGCGCAAGAGAGACATCTCCGGTCCGGTCTCTCCTTACAAGAACATGAGAAGAATGCTAACTTCATAAGTGCTGGAATCGCTTCCAGCACATGCACAATAAAAGCAGGGAGGAGGGTCTAGCAGATACTGGGGGCGTTCTGTCTGTTGTGACTAGTGTTGAGCGATACCTTCCGATATTCAAAAGTATCGGTATCGGATTGGATCGGCCGATATCCAAAAAATATCGGATATCGCGGATACCGATACCCGAAACCAATGCAAGTCAATGGGACACAAATATCGGAATGTAAATAAGCCCTTTCTGTGCTTCTACATGCTGTTCGGGAGGGGGGAAGAGTGTGGGCGGTGCATGGGCGGACACTGTGAGTGTCTGTGTGTGCGGGCGGGGTCTGTGCGGGCCTGCCAGGGATCTAATTCTATGCGGGGCTGTATGCGGGCTGCCCAGGCTCTATGCAGTGTGGGGGGGTCTCTGTGCGGTGTGGGGGGGTCTCTGTGCAGCGTGGGGGGGTCTCTGTGCGGCGTGCTGGGGCTCTGTGCGTGTGTGCAGGCATCGTCCGATGGGACTACAAGTCCCATCAGACGATGCCTGCTACACTGACAGTGATTGACACATTACCCAATGATGGGACAGTAGTAGTCCCATCATCCGGCTAATGTGTTGAATGTAAAAAAAAAAAAAAAAATACTCCATACATACATACACACCCCCGGAAGAAGAATTCATTTGGAAACGCGCGTTGGGGATTCAGCAGGTCTCGTGCAGCCTCCACTTTGGTAATTATGTCTGGAGATCATCCGTAGTAGCCATACAATTGTTTTACCATTAGTTTACTGTGGCATTTTTTATTTGGCATATTGGTATAACTACATGTTTGTAGTATCTCAATTTAGCTTGTCCAAGCCTACTCAGTCTAATGGTTGATACATGTGGCACATACACATGAATATGGTGTCATGTTTATAGGTTTATCTCTTTTACATTTATTCCATTGCCATTAAGACATTTACTATTTGTGTGTTATTTAATTAGGCATTATGTGGGGGTCTGTTTGAGCTCTGTTCATTATGATCGGAGGCATTTTTATATTTTGATTGGTTTTGCACCATTATTGGGTTTTAACTAATTTGTATTAATAAAGGTTGTTTAAATTTTGAACTATACATTCTGGTGGTTTGTCTAATTCATTGGCAGGCCTCTGTGTGTTCATACATACATACATACTACATACAGTACATTCATACATTACATACATGACATGCATATAGACATACAGTACATTAAACATAGATTACAGACACATTAGGAAAAAGTATTTTAATATTCTTCATTTCACCATACTTACCATACTTCAGCACCTGCAAAAAACGTAAAATAATAAACCGTATACTACCTGTCCGCCGTAGTCCAATTAATAATGAGTGTCCCATGACGATCTCCCCTATAGAACAGTGACATCGGGTGATGTCACTGCTCTATAGGACCTTCAGTGACACACTGACAGGAGACAATGGCTCCTGCAGTGCATCACTGAGAGGTTACCTTAGGACAAAGTCTCACTTTATGGCAATTGCTGCCTGGGAAAATTTCTCACCCAGCAATGCCATAAAGTGAGACTAGGGACTTTTTTTTACAGCGGCGGAGGAACGCTTTCCTCCCGTCATTGTGTTTCTGGGGCCCCTGGAGAGCAGTTGCAACAGCTGTTGCTGCCGTTCTCCACGGGAGATCGTCGTGGGACACTCGTGGATTTCTGCGGACAGGGAGTATATTGGTTGTTTGTTTTTTTCATATTTTTTACCGATGACACTGGCTTCGGGGATCAAAATGACATGTAATGGTGAGTATGTAATCTATGTTTAATGTACTGTATGTCTATATGTATGTATTGTATGTAATGTATGAATGTATTGTATGTATGTATGTATGTAGTATGTATGTATGTATGCAGTATGTATGTATGGAGTATGTATATAGTATGTAGCATGTATGTAGCATGTATGTAGTATGTATGTATGTAGCATGTATGTAGCATGTATGTAGCATGTATGTATGTATGTAGCATGTATGTAGCATGCATGTAGCATGTATGTAGCATGTATGTATGTAACATGTATGTATGTAGCATGTATTTAGCATGTATGGAGTATGTATGGAGTATTTTTATTTTTTTACATACAACACATTAGCCGGATGATGGGACTACTACTGTCCCATCATTGGCTAATGTGTCAATCACTGTCAGTGTAGCAGGCATCGTCCGATGGGACTTGTAGTCCCATCGGACGATGCCTGCACACACGCACAGAGCCCCAGCACGCCGCACAGAGACCCCCCCATGTTTTTTTCATATTTTTTACCGATGACACTGGCTTCGGGGATCAAAATGACATGTAATGGTGAGTATGTAATCTATGTTTAATGTACTGTATGTCTATATGTATGTATTGTATGTAATGTATGAATGTATTGTATGTATGTATGTATGTAGTATGTATGTATGTATGCAGTATGTATGTATGGAGTATGTATGTATGTATATAGTATGTAGCATGTATGTAGCATGTAGCAATGTCATTGTAGCAGGCATAGCTCTATGGGACTTGTAGTCCCATCGGACGATGCCTGTACAGACACAAAGACCCGCGGCAGGCCGCACAGACCCCCCGGCAGGCTGTACAGACCCCAGAGAGGCCGCACAGACCCCCCGGCAGGCTGTACAGACCCCGGAGAGGCTGCATAGACCCCCCGGCAAGCCGCACAGACCCCGGAGAGGCCGTACAGACCCACCGGTAGGCCGTACAGACCCCCCGGCAAGCCGCACAGACCCCGTAGAGGCCGCACAGACCCCAGAGAGGCCGTACAGCCCCCCGGCAGGCCGTACAGACCCCCCCGGCAGGCACACACAGAGCCCCTCACGGTCTGGCACAGACCCCGCCCACGCACCGCCCACACTCAATTATACTGCATTTTTACACTGTGGGAACTTCCGATTCTGATTTCCGATATCGTAAAAGTATCGGAACTCGGTATCGGAATTCCAATATAGCGAATATCGGCCGATACCCGATATTTGCAGTATCGGAATGCTCAACACTAGTTGTGACATTATGTCCAGTCTCTGCCAAACAGGAAAACTCTAGTGTGACCAGCTCCTTCAGAATCAGGAGAGAACTGGTTACATCCCCAAGTGTGGTATCTAGGCAACAATGCAGAATGCGGACAAAAAGTACCGTATTTTACAAACTGTCAGCAATCTGCAAGATACTACACATTAAATATTGAGAAAGCCCAGACAACCCCTTTATCTGAGAATATGTATGTGACAGAAGGATCTTAGCATCCAAAAATGGTTGGAGTGGGACGAGCCAGACTGATGCAAGTAAAAGAGGCCATGCAAGAGCACCTGAGGCCAAAGTGAGAGAACCTGTTGTTTAAAGGGCAACTGTCACCAGATTATTGCTACCTCATCTTACAACAGCATAATATGGGGCAGAGACCCTGACTCCAACGATGTATCACTTTACTGGGTGCTATAGTTGTGAGTGACACAATCATAGTTCTTAGATGTTGCACAGCTCTGAAAGCTGCCCTCAGCACACCACTGATTAGCACATTTCTGTGTACATTTTCTATTAACAATAAACTTTTTATCAGAGGAGAAGGTGTGGTCGGACCTGGGTTCATGTGAGCTGTAGTCCAGACAGTGATAATCTCTTGGTGATAAAATATTCATTGTATTGAAACAACAGCACACATTCTAATAAATGATACATCATATGAAATTGAAAGAATTGGAGCACTTACCCAGATCCTTCTTGATATGCAATTTTATTCCATGGTAAAAATGTGACATCAAACCATATTAAAGTGCGGAGTGCATGTAGCAGGAGAGCTATGCAGATGAGAGAGACTGCGGACTACGGCCGTTTCGTGCTTGCTTAGCGCCTCTACGGGTCCATTTCTTTTTTTACAAATTCTAATAAATTTCACATCTGTGAAATCAATGCCTCAGCCCCTACCTCATGCTGTCTTCAGAGTACATAGCAAAAACCTACTGGCAGATTCCCTTTAAGAGCTAGTTGCTGTATAGAATGGAGCCAACAATTAAGGAGCCTCAGAATTGAAAAAATTGCACTCTACAGAGTGAGAGTAGGGTATCTAGAAAGAGAGCTCACCCACCATCACCAACACCATTGCACTTGTGCCATAAATTATATTGAAAATTGGTAGTTACCAGGTGACCATTGCGTTTTAATAAAGAATTTGTTATTTCTCTGGAATCCTACATTGCACCAACCACCCCTGTTCCTTGTCCCTGCCGCCAATCCTTACACATTACATTTACACTAAGCCATTGAGACAGAGGTTAATATTCTGAGTGCCATTATATGGGAGATTTTACCAAAATCAAATTTAACAGCAAAGGACCGACTGACCTGAATAATAATAATAATAAATACACTAAAGGTGGAATCGGACTGGTTGCTATAGGCAATTGCTAAAGTTTTGTTAATAGTTTTGTAAATGAGGTCTTCGTTCCTATTGTAACAGTGTTAGGCCGGCGTCACACTGGAGAGTTTTACGGACGTATGACCGCAGAAAATACACCCGTAAAATACGCATAACACACGGCCCAATGATTCTCTATGTCCCAGCTCCTATCAGCCGTATTTTACTGATCCGTATTATACAGTCTTCTACGGCCGTACAAAATCGCAGCATGCTCCGTTTGTCACCGTAATGCGCAAAAAAATCGCCAATGAAAGTTTATGGGGGCGCGAAAAATACGGATTACACACGGACCAGCAATGTGACTTGCGAGAAATCCGCAGCGGTGTTCTATCGAAAAGCCGGTAATTCAATTGCCGGCTTTTCATTTCTCCTTCACAAATTCGACAGGATATGAGACATGGTTTACATACAGTAAACCATCTCATATCCCTTTTTTTTTGCATATTCCACACTACTAATGTTAGTAGTGTGTATGTGCAAAATTTGGGCGCTGTAGCTTGTAAAATAAAGGGTTAAATCGCGGAAAAAATTGGCGTGGGCTCCCGCGCAATTATCTCTGTCAGAGTGGTAAAGCCAGTGACTGAGGGCAGATATTAATAGCCTAGAGAGGGTCCATGGTTATTGGCCCCCCTGGCTACAAACATCTGCCCCCAGCCACCCCAGAAAAGACACATCTGGAAGATGCGCCTGTTCTGGCACTTGGCCACTCTCTTCCCACTCCCGTGTAGCGGTGGGATATGGGGTAATGAAGGGTTAATGTCACCTTGCTATTGTAAGGTGACATTAAGCCAGATTAATAATGGAGAGGCGTCAATTATGACACCTATCCATTATTAATCCAATAGTAGGAAATGGTTAATAAAATACACACACATTTTTAAAAAGTATTTTAATGAAATAAAGACACAGGTTGTTGTAATATTTTATTATACTGGTAATCCAGCTGAAGACCCTCGTTCTGTAACAAAGGAAAAAAAAAAAACAACAATATCTCATACCTTCCGACGTTCAGGTCAGTCCCATGAAGTAAACCCATCTGAAGGGGTTAAATCATTTTACAGCCAGGAGCTGTGCTAAAGCAGTGCTCGTGGCTGTAAAACCCCGGGGGACTGAATGGAAAGCGGGGTGACCTGGAGTTACCTTGAGTTGCGGTGAGGCGCCCTCTGCAGGATGACCTCATGAACTAGAGCCTGGTAAAAGTTCCCACACTCGAGTTCATATGAGGACATCCAGCAGAGGGCGCCTCACCACAACTCAAGGTAACTACAGGTCATTCTCCTGCAATCCATTCATTCCCGGGGGTTTTACAGCCACGAGCACTGCTTTAGCACAGCTCCTGACTGTAAAATGATTTAACCCCTTCAGATGGATTTACTTCGTAGGACTGACCTGAGCGTCGGAAGGTATGAGATATTGTTTTTTTTTTATTTTTCCTTTGTTACAGAACAAGGGTCTTCAGCTGGATTACCAGTATAATAAAATATTACAACAACCTGTGTCTTTATTTCATTAAAATACTTTTTAAAAATGTGTGTGTATTTTATTAACCATTTCGTACTATTGGATTAATAATGGATAGGTGTCATAATTGACGCTTCTCCATTATTAATCTGGCTTAATGTCACCTTACAGTAGCAAGGTGACATTAACCCTTCATTACCCCATATCCCACCGCTACACGGGAGTGGGAAGAGAGTGGCCAAGTGCCAGAATAGGCGCATCTTCCAGATGTGCCTTTTCTGGGGTGGCTGGGGGCAGATGTTTGTAGCCAGGGGGGGGCCAATAACCATGGACCCTCTCTAGGCTATTAATATCTGCCCTCAGTCACTGGCTTTACCACTCTGGTGGAGAAAATTGCGCAGGAGCCCACGCCAAGTTTTTCTGCCATTTAACCCATTATTTTACAAGCTAGAGGGCCCACATTTTGCACATACACACTACTAACATTAGTAGTGTGGAATATGCAAAAAAAAAAAAGGGATATGAGATGGTTTACTGTATGTAAACCATTTCTCATATCCTGTCGGGTTTGGGAAGGAGAAAGAAAAAGCTGGCAATTGAATTACCGGCTTTTCACATATCTCGCGTAGAATTAAATATAAATACAGAATATATATATATATATATATATATATATATATATGTCTCAATGACACATATATATATATATATATATATATATATATATACTGTATGTATGTTTTAACGAATATTTGAGCACATAAATCCATTAGATGTCGGTTTTGCAAGCCTGCGAGAAAATATCGCAGTACGGATTACATACGGAGGATGCCATGCGCAAAATACGCTGACACGCCCTGCCTAAGGATGACATACGGATCACTATTTTGGGAACATTTCTGCGTATTACGGCCATAAAAAACTGACCGTATTTACATACGCTAAGTGTGACGCCGGCCTAATGCTGTAAAAAGGGGGAAGTGTTGTCATAGGGCCTAGAATTTAATTATGTTTGAGGTAAATTGTTATAAAGTCCTTTATTTTTTTTCAGACGCAGTAAATGTTTTTCACTTTTGGGAACTTTCCCTTAATCGCCCGGCTCCTCCAGCCTTGATGATAACCAATGTGATCTACCACATTATCACTATTTGTTGTCAATATTAATCAATACCTGTGGAGATATCACTCATGGTCATATGTGACATCATCAAATACAGGAGGGCATTGTTACCTCACAGTATGATGTCACAATGACTCTGGGTCTATAAAAACGGGTGTTCTGGGGGCAGAAGCTCATTTCAGAAGATTAAGTCGACGAGA
Source organism: Ranitomeya variabilis (assembly GCF_051348905.1). NCBI lineage: Eukaryota > Metazoa > Chordata > Amphibia > Anura > Dendrobatidae > Ranitomeya > Ranitomeya variabilis. Next base: position 190,967,380 of record NC_135238.1, read on the forward strand.
GTGGAAGATCCAGGATCAAGGACACAGACTCTCATGTCAGGAGATGAAGACGAGGAGAGCAGAGGATCCAGGATCGAGGACACGGATTCTCATGTCAGGAGATGACAATGAGGAGAGCGGAAGATCCAGGATCAAGGACACGGATTCTCATTTCAGGACATGAAGATGAGGAGAGTGGAAGTTGAGGATACAGGTAAATAAGAAGCCTTACAGGGATTTAATATAGTGAACTTAGCGCCAATATGGACCCTCCAAGTCTACAGATTGTGGCTGTAAGGTTGTAGGTTTCTTCAGTCCTTGCTGGTAGAATCTCTAGACTTGGGTGATGAAGGTTCTTTGTGAGGTCACACAGCGGAATGTTGGACACTGAGAGTTCTATGCAGCAAACATGGGGACATCAGAGAGGTCAGCATGAAGATAGCACCTCGGATGGAGACACCACTGTCGCTACTGTGGTCAGTGACACTTCAAGTGGTATCTGTGGCTGGCACAGATTGTTGGTGGTGGTTCTGTCACTTTGATATAAGATTATTGGGGAAAAATGTACCATTATTCTGCAACATGGGAGAGAGGTTGGTGTACATACATTGGGGAAAAAATACATTGTGTTTTACTTTCTAATTATTTATTTTACCATTTTATTGTACTATTTATTTAACTTATATATAACTGCATTTACAACATTTTTTAAAATGAAATTTATTACACCATTTTTAAATGTTTATGTCAAAACTAGTGTTGAGCGATACCGTCCGATACTTGAAAGTATCGGTATCGGAAAGTATCGGATCTTGCCGATACCGATACCCGATACCAATACAAGTCAATGGGACTCAAGTTTTGGAAGGTATCCCTGATGGTTCCCAGGGTCTGAAGGAGAGGAAACTCTCCTTCAGGCCCTGGGATCCATATGAATGTGTAAAATAAAGAATTAAAATAAAAAATATTGATATACTCACCTCTCCGACGCAGCCTGGACCTTATCGCTGTGAACCGGCAGCCTTCTTTGCTTAAAATGAGCGCGTTCAGTACCTTCCATGACGTCACGGCTTCTGATTGGTCGCGTGCCGCTCATGTGACCGCCACGCGACCAATCAGAAGCCGTGACGTCATCCCTCAGGTCCTAAATTCCTAGAAGGGAATTTAGGACCTGAGGGATGACGTCGTGGCTTGTGATTGGTCGCGTGGCGGTCACATGAGCGGCACGCGACCAATCAGAAGCCGTGACGTCATGGAAGGCCCTAAATGCGCTCATTTTAAGCAAAGAAGGCTGCCGGTTCACAGCGGTAAGGTCCAGGCTGCGTCGGAGAGGTGAGTATATCAATATTTTTTATTTTAATTCTTTATTTTACACATTAATATGGTTCCGATACCGATTCCCGATACCACAAAAGTATCGGATCTCGGTATCGGAATTCCGATACCGCAAGTATCGGCCGATACCCGATACTTGCGGTATCGGAATGCTCAACACTAGTCAAAACTTAAAACTGCAGAGAAAAGGGGGCTTGTTTATCTGCATAAAGTACAATATATTTATGACGCTTTCTACAGGTTTTATACTGATACTTCCCCCTCATATTATTTTTTTTTCTTACCAGGGAGAGAATCTGGATCCTGGAAGGAAGATTGAAGAATCTAAAGAAAGCCATGCGATTGTTTAGCGTTAATCATTTAATATGTCTGTACATTATATTTGTTGTCTTATGATGTCATTATATACTGATTATATGGATCTAATCCTGGAATCAGTGCATCATGACATCATATTGTTTAGGTGTCTGCTGTATAACCAAACGGTATAAGGAGCAGAACATACATATTTACATGCTTTAGCACTTCAGAGTGCAACTTTATTTGTTTGCCAATTGTATAAGGGTCCTGATATGATGCAACAATCCTATGTCTGTATATTAAGGGGTAGTGTTTGTAGGGAGGTACTGTTCTGTGTGGGGGGTAGTGTTCTGTTTTTTTACAGGGGAGATGAACATAGCCAAGCAATGAGGTCCAGGCTCTGATCTGACGATGAAAGGTGAGGCGACTTACCAGGACAAAGAAGATCTGCTATCCAGAACCGAGTCACCATATTTAATATCATTGCTCTCTATATGTCAGTTAGTTAGTTGTAGTATGGCCTTGATCCAGGGTTCTCAAACTGATCGCCTTTTCCCGGGGTCAAGAAGGAATTTTTTCCCTGTAACACACATTGGCCGAACGTGTCCAGGTTTTTTGCCTTCTTCTGGAATCATTGGCTTTAGGTAGAAGTAGGCATTGTTTTTAATAAAATATGTTTAAAATCTATGATTGGCCTCCTTATGTCTTTATTTTATACTCAGGAAGTTGTATATGTTAGTTCTCATTTTTATGATCCATGGATGCCACAATATGAAGGCAAACAGAAATACAAGGGCGGTAATTATGTGTCTGCTAATGCAATGTCTGTATTTGTCCTTCCTAATACCACTACTAATGGCACATCCCTCCTAATAACACTCCTAGTGGCACATCTGTGGCGCCCCAGGGTCCTGGTCGTCACAGTAATGTTGCTTTCTTCACGGGGAGAGTGATGTTACGTTTGGAGGCAATGAAGGAGATATTTTCACCAGGTAAACACAATGCATGCAACATGTTCACACTCCAGACCAGAAGGGGGAGCTCTAAGCCTGTTAAAGGTGAACTCCCCTATAAGAACATCCTGATCTGGAGGGAAAGAGTTCAGTTGCTGTCAGAAAGACAGAGGAAAAGGAAGGAGAGGAGCCGTGTAGACTGAAGTGCTACAGCTCCTGGAAAGAGATCATACAGAAGGTGAATATATTGCAGTGAGCGTGCATGAAAGCAGAGCACGAGAGAGGATACTAGAAGGGGACCAGCCAGGAGCAGGCTGCCTCCTTCTGAGGTGCAGAAATCCGGTAGCCAGAACACCGAGGTTGTAAGGACCTCTACGCCTGACATCAGAGACTGGCAGGACAGCTGAACTCCAAGTTACCTGTCCGCACCTACACCCAGGAGGCACGGTGGCACCCCTCAGAGGCTGGGACATCCTAGCTTCCCTATAAACCGCCTTAAGCCACCAGTCATATGGGTTTTGTCCTATCCGAACATGGGGGACAGAGACAGACATAACATCTGTGAGGACCTTACGAGAGGCTTAGCAGTAAGGGACTACACCACTACAGCACAATGGAAGGCTACTGATTTCCACCTGGATAAGGGGACTCTGGACTTGCCTCCAAACTGGCCGGACTCTGCCTGCCCTGTGATCTGGTGTCCTGGACTGTGGATGCTGAAACCAACTGTAAACAAGGTAAAGAGACTGCAAACCTGTGTCCTCGTTCTTCTCTGCACCTTTCACCATTCTATCTACATACTGGGAAGCCCTGGGGATATACTTCCCCTTTGGGAAGTTATACCATCTTAGCTGCCATAACATCCCCCCAGAGGACCCCTTAAAGCAATGTCGGTCACCCTGACCGAATACCACAGGTGGCGTCACGAACACAAGCTTTATCCCTTTAAAGACCTTCCCCTTTTACATGGGCACCCAGGGCCACGGACCGGGTCACCACCACTGTGACATTCCCCTGTGAAGTACTGGACCCGGTACTGAGTACCCCCTTGCCCACGGGGTGACTTACGTCCCTCCTAATAACACTCCTAGTGGCTCCTAATACCACTCCTAGTGGCATGCCCCTATGCCCCTCCTAATAGGGTATAAATTGCTGCTTGCCGGTGGCCTAACTGCTGAGACCACCAGTGATATCAAGACTGGAGCTTTGGAACCCCCAATATTGGGGCTCTGCAATCCTGTTCTGAATTGAGAGGAGATTCATTGTCTATGGGACAGCCAAGTACAGTGCTCGGCTATTTTCATCAGTCTTATAAACAATGAATGGAGTGAAGATGAGCATGACCACTGTCACATAAACACTTCTCAACACATGACGTGGATGTACTATGTGTAGACCTGCATTGTGTAGGTATACTAGGTAATTGTCTGCGAGTTCTCAGATTCACCATAGGTCTGACAGTTTCACCAATAGCAGAGGGTGGATTTTCTGGTTCCACTGCTGGGGTCACATTGGCTGCTTGAACCTGCTGGTGTAGAATCTCTTCCGGTTCAGGATGGTTCTGAATCACTTCGTCTTGTATTTCCGGCTGGGGAAAAGTTAAGACAGATATCACTATGGCCTGATGTATTTGAGTCCAAGACTGGGGAAAATCTCCAAGAACAGTGTGAATTTTCTTTTCTTCTTCTTCCATGGGTGGAGATGTTCCTGGGTCTGTTTCTCTGTTCCTCAATTTATCAGGGCATACTTTGAGATGGTCTCTGGATACTGCAGTCGAAGTTTCTCCTCCATCTTTACTCATAAGGCAGACTTTCATGTTGTCGAAGTTTGAAGGTAGGATAGTATACGGTTCTGCTTCCCACTGGTCGTTAAGTTTGTGCAATCTCCTTTTACGTTTGAGCACTTGTTCACCTGGTGAAAAGGGAATTGCAGGGGCACATTTGTTATAGTCGTTCTTGCTTTTGTCTCGCTTGTGATAGACTTCTCTCTACGCATTCTTGTACTTGACGATATTTTTCTTGTCTGTCAGTATCCCAATCTGTATCTGGTGAGGTATTTTCTGGGGTTAGTACTCCCATGTCTAGATCAACTGGTAGTTTACTAGATCTTCCTCTCATCAGGTATGCTGGTGTATAGTTGGTGGAATTCACTGGAATGTGGTTGTACAAATCTACCAAGTCTGGTAACATCTCTGGCTATAAGTTCCTTTCATGTAAAGGCAAGGTCTTTAATAAGTCAATCACTACTTGGTTCATTTTTTCACACACTCCGTTGGTTTGCAGGTGATATGGAGTTGTTCTGATCTTTTTGCATTCATACAGGTTGCAGAATTCTTGAAACACTTCCGTTTCAAAGACTGATCCTTGGTCAGTAAGTACTTTTTCAGGATATCCATGTGGTCTACAGAAGTGCTGTTAGAAGGCTCTGGCTGCTGTTTTTGCTGCCTGATCGTTGACAGGTACAACTACCAGGAATCTGGAGTAGTGATCCACAATAGTCAGAGCGTAGACATAACCTGACCGGCTTGGAGTTAGCTTCACATGGTCTAAGGCCACCAGTTCAAGTGGCCGTTTGGTGACTATGGGCTGTAGGGGAGCCCTCTGGCTGTCACAGTCCTTTCTGCGCAAGTTACATGGGCCACACTCTCGGCACCACTTTTCAACGCCTTTTCTCATGCCAATCCAGTAAAATCTTCCACGTAACAGGATCTCCAACTTCTTCCATCCTAAGTGCCCTGCTCCATCAGCTCCATGAGGATGGTCTGAGTGCCCGACATCCACAGATGGGGGTTGTGCTCACAGCCCAACACCGTGCTGGACGCTTGGCATTTGCCACAGAACACCAGGATTGGCAAATTCACAGATGAAAGCAGGTTCACACTGAGCACATGCGACATACGTGACAGAGTCTGGAGATGCCGTGGAGAGCAATCTGCTGCCTGCAACATCCTTCAGCATGACCGTTTGGCAGTGGGTTAGTAATGGTGTGGGGTGGCATTTCTTTGGAGGGCCGCATAGCTCTCCATGTGCTCGCCAGATGTAGCCTGACTGCCATTAGGTACCGAGATGAGATGCTCAGACCTCTTGTGGTGGTGCGGTTGGCCCTGGGTTCCTCCTAATGCAGGACAATGCCAGACCTCATGTGGCTGGAGTGTGTCAGCAGTTACTGCAAGATGAAGGCATTGAAGCTATGGACTGGCCCGCCCGTTCCCCAGACCTGAATCCGATTGCACACATCTGGGACATCATGTCTCTCACCATCCACCAACGTTACGTTGCACCACAGACTGTCCAGGAGTTGGCGGATGCTTTAGCCCAGGTCTGGGACGAGATCCCTCAGGAGACCATCCGCCGCCTCATCAGGAGCATGCCCAGACATTGTGGGGAGATCATACAGGCACGTGGAGGCCACACACACTACTGAGCTTGAGGCATTTCCACTGAAGTAGGATCAGCCTGGAACTTCATTTTCCACTTTGATCTTGAGCAACATTTCAACTCCAGACCTCCGTGGGATATTAGTTGTGATTTACATTGATCATTTTTAGGTTTTATTGTTCTCAACACATTCCACTATGTAATGAATAAAGATTTACAACTCGAATATTTCATTCAGTGATATCTAGGATGTGGGATTTTAGTGTTCCCTTTATTTTTTTTAGCAGTGTATTTTAAAAAAATAGACAAAACGACAAAGACAATGACAAAGGTCGGCTAATAGGCCACCCGAGAGGAGCATCCTCAGAGTTCCAACCTAAGAAAATTATGTACGCTATAATACTATAGTCAAAAAATAAGGGACAGCAGGAAAAATTATCTAAATTACCATGATCTGTCCCTAAAATAGCCCTGCCTTAGCACTGAGGTTGGCACCCTAAAATACGCAATTATCGCAAAATATATCCCTTGCATATATAAATATAGATACAATCAAAATGTAAGGTGCATTAATGGACAAAAAATATATCTAGGAAAAAAGATGCATGAATATATAAAATAATGTGGAGCAGGCCACTAATATAAATATATGTATATAGTATAATTGCTGACATATAAAAAAGACCTATAGGATATCTAAATTGTATGCATAAAAAGAGTTAAATTGTGAAAATTCTCCAATTAATCAATGTCACCTAATAAATGTGTAAACCATATATACAATAGTGATATATGCACAATATCAAATAGCCAACAAACAAAAACCGTATCATATGCCAAGAAGGTGCCTCAAATAGTATCTCCAACCATTGATACATACCTAAAAATATAAATGATAGCCCATCCTGTGGAAGAGTGGTATCATCTAGGCTACTCAAAAAAAGCCTAAAATAAGCCAAGCAAATAAAAAGCTGATGCGTCTCCATCAGAAGTAACCTAAATAGTCCTTAGCTTAAGGACGATTCATGATGGCAACTGTACCAACCAGACAGATATTCCTGGGCATGCAGGGATAGCAAACCATTAGTAGCATGCATATTGAGTTTGGCGCTTCTGTCCAGATGTGACGTTCGGGCGGAAGATGTGCGGAATGCATTTCAAATATGTGTTCCTAATAAATTGCGTATACCTATTGTGTATCAAATTCTAGCGCGCTCTATGGATGCATTCCACACAACCCAGACTTCCGTGACTAGAGCTTCCAGATCTGGCCGACACTTGACCTTCTTTTCTAGTATATATAACGTTTTCTATAGGCACAACATTGCCTGCTATAAAGGACTGCTTATGCCACTTGGTACTTGGTAACTTCAGAACTTGCTTCCTGAGTAGAGTTTCTCTTCACACACACCAACCTTAAGCAACACTGGTCTGCCGATATGAGTGCCTTCTCTTTCAAATACTTTCCAAAAACTGACCTACAAACTGGAACTAACTCACTTAACTCCTGTCTGCAGGCTAACTAACTGTTGGAGGCCACACAATAGATAAAACAACATATAAAACAGAACAATAGACTATAAATAAAAAGTTCTTCAGAGGGGATTTTGTCCAGCTTCTCTACTCCAGAAACATACAGGTAACGTTTCACCTGTCACATCAGTAGCTTTTTGCAAGAGCAATTTGCTTCAGTTGAGATTTGTAGTAATATTTTATCATACTTTTATCCTTGACACAAGGTAATAATTTAGAAATGTGTCTCCCCAATGCATTTGCACCGTGGGCACTGACTTTTTCCTCTTTGACCTCATTGGTTGCAATCCTTTTGGAAGTGCTCGGCAGGTTAGACCTAGGGTTCTCCAAAAATCTCAAAATGATTTAATGGTGGATATTTGATATTCCTTTCGAGAAAATCTGGCATTCAAAGTTCACTTTTTCCTGAGTGACAAGATAGAACGCTATACCTTGGGGTATGTCATTTCTTAATCTGAAAAAGATTTGCAATTATCAAAAGACTTCAACAGGCTCAAATAAAATGTGAACATGAATTTATGAATAGCACAGACCTAACCTTGTGAACAGAATTTTAAAGAGCTGTAAAGATAAACCCGCACCACATTTGCAAAGAGGGAAAAAAAAAAAAGTTGAATTGTGATTACGTATTGTTTACAGGCAAGGTCTGTGTAACAGGATGTTCAAGGTACAAATTTTTGTGATCTTTCAAAATTCCTGCTGGTAACATTCATATATCTTGTACCCTCATAAATAAAAATGGCCCTCTGTTTCCAGTCACAATTCAATTACTGAGGAAGACAATATGCAGCCTTAGATCAATAGACTATTACAGTAGAAATGTGGAGGGTAATTTCAATTTAGGCCCCTTCTCTGAAATATGTGATTGGATTTGTTGGCCTGACAAAATTGTTTGAAGTACAATATAAAAGCATGTACATCACAATTCTGTTTGAGGAGCCGGTTTTTATAGTTACTGATTTACTTAGTGTTTCATCGGGCACATGGGAGTATTGACTAATAAAAACAAACTTTGGAAACCACTGTTTTATATGTAGTATTAAAAAGAATCTATGTTCCCATTTCGCTATCCTGTTACAATCTGAAATGCCACCCGGTGAAGACTACTTTTAGCGCCAATTCAATAAAGAATATACAACTTCATATCAAAAGTGCTGACAAATGATTATCGAAGGATACAGAGGAATCACAAACAAGTCAAAAGTTCATATATACATTTAGTAAGAAATAATTAACAACAAAAGATGAACAAATATGCCGCAAATTCAAGTTCGGTACTGGTGAATTGTAAAGTTGTCATGATCCAGGATGGGGTTTTGTCTTTATCCCATCCGGGTCAGACAGGGGTTAATTGCATCTGCCTCTCTCTGGCAGAGGGCAGCTATTTAGTTGCCAATCTTCCTAGGTCCGGTGTCAGTTATACTCCTGCCCTCGGCTGAGTTGGTTGACCCTTTGTGTGCCTGTGCCTGTTATCTTGTTGCTCGTTTGGTTATGACCCGGTCTGTCCCCTCCTTGTGAGTTTGTCTACTGTCTTGGTGCTGTTTATTTGCTTGCTTGTTTTTTTGACTCCTGCTTTTCCCTTAAGGTACCGTCACACTAAACGATATCGCTAGCGATCCGTGACGTTGCAGCGTCCTCGCTAGCGATATCGTTTAGTTTGACACGCAGCAGCGATCAGGATCCTGCTGTGATGTCGCTGGTCGCTGAATAAAGTCCAGAACTTTATTTGGTCGTCCGATCGCTGTGTATCGTTGTGTTTGACACCAAAAGCAACGATACCAGCGATGTTTTACACTGGTAACCAGGGTAAACATCGGGTTACTAAGCGCAGGGCCGCGCTTAGTAACCCGATGTTTACCCTGGTTACCAGCGTAAAAGTAAAAAAAACAAACAGTACATGCTTACCTGCGCGTCCCCCAGCCTCTGCTTCCTGACACTGACTGAGCTCCGGCCCTGAAGTGAAAGTGAAAGCACAGCGGTGACGTCACCGCTGTGCTGTTAGGGCCGGAGCTCAGTCAGTGTCAGGAAGCAGACGCTGGGGGACGCGCAGGTGAGTATGTACTGTTTGTTTTTTTACTTTTACGCTGGTAACCAGGGTAAACATCGGGTTACTAAGCACGGCCCTGCGCTTAGCAACCCGATGTTTACCCTGGTTACCCAGGGACCTCGGCATCGTTGGTCGCTGGAGAGCGGTCTGTGTGACAGCTCTCCAGCGATCAAACAGCGACGCTGCAGCGATCAGCATCGTTGTCGCTATCGCTGCAGCGTCGCTTAATGTGACGGTACCTTTAGACTACTCGCTTTGTCTGACCCCTCTGGTACCGTGTTATCTCTTTGGTTCTGACCTCAGCATTTGTCCCTGACTACGTTCCTGTCTGCCCCTTTTGCTATCTGTGCCATCCTCTGGTTTTGACTTTCACCTGCCTGACACTTCTCCTGCTTCACCCAGCAGTGTATAGCTCTCCTGGACTCCTGGTTTTGGCTCCGCCCCTGGACACTCCCCCGGAAGTTACATGTTTAAGGTCCTGTTTGTCTCAAATACTACTCTTTACCACGGCTACACCACTCCTCCGAGATCCTTGATTGCGAGCCCAGTATACTTTCACCCCAGCCCAGGACACCCGCACGGACCTGTCTGTAAGTAATAATAATAATCTTTATTTATATAGCACCAACATATTCCGCAGCGCTTTACAGCTTAACAGTTTCAAACACAACAGTCATAAGTAACAACGTTAGCAATACAATAATTAAAGCAAAATAAGACGACCCTGCTCGTGAGAGCTCACAATCTACAATGAGGTGGGGGAGATACAAAGTACAGGTGTGTATTTACAATGATGGTCCAGCCATCTTCAGGGGGTGGGGGATAGATGGAGATAGTGACTGGGCTACACACACACAAACATAAAGTGACTTTGATTAGTGAAAGTGATAGGCTGCTCTGAACAAATGTGTTTTGAGGGAGCGCCTAAAACTATGCAAATTGTGAATGGTCCTAATATCTTGGGGTAGAGCATTCCAGAGGATTGGCGCAGCATGGGAGAAGTCTTGGAGTTGGGATGTACGGATTAGTGCAGAGGTTAGTTGAAAGTCGTTTGCAGAGCGCAGTGGTCAGTTAGGCCGATAGACAGAAATGAGGGAGATGTAAGGGGGTGCTGCACTCTGGAGAGCTTTGTGGGTGAGAACAAGTACTTTGAATTGTATCCTGTAATGAATGGGCAGCCAGTGTAACGACTGGTGAAGAGCGGACGCGTCTGAGTAACAATTAGCTAGATAGACAACCCTGGCTGCTGCATTAAGGATAGACAGGAGAGGGGAAAGTCGAGTAAGGGGGAGGCCAATTAGTAGAGCATTGCAGTAGTCCAGGCGGGAGTGGATCAAGGCGACAGTGAGGGTTTTCGTTGCTTCTATGGTGAGAAAAGCACGGATTCTAGAAGATGTTCTTTAGGTGTAAGCGGCACAAGGGGGCAAGAGATTGTATATGGGATGTGAAGGAGAGATCGGAGTCAAACATAACACCCAGACAGCGTGCCTGCTACCGGGGTATTATGGTGCCACTCACCAGAGAGAAATGTCAGATTTAGGGAGGTTAGTAGATGGCAGGAGCAGAAGAAGTTCAGTTTTGGAGAGGTTGAGTTTCAGATAGAGAGCGGACATGATGTTGGAGACTGCAGACAGACAGTCAGTGGCGTTCTGTAGTACAGCGGGGGTAAGGTCAGGGGCTGACGTGTATAGTTGTGTGTCATCAGCGTAAAGATGGTACTGAAAGCCAAATCTGCTGATGGTCTGTCCAATTGGGGCCATGTAGAGAGAAAAGAGAAGGGGGCCAAGGACTGAGCCCTGAGGTACCCCGACAGTGAGAGGAAGAGGAGATGAAGTGGAGCCAGAGAACAGAACACTGAAGGAGCATTCAGAAAGATAGGAGGAGAACCAGGAGAGAGCAGTGTCCTTAATGCCTAGTGACTGGAGCCTAGAGAGTAGGAGAGGGTGGTCAACAGTGTCGAATGCTGCAGAAAGGTCGAAAAGAATGAGCAGCGAGTGGTCACCATTACATTTTGCTGTCAGAAGGTCATTGGTCACCTTGATGAGTGCCATTTCGGTCGAATGCAGGGGGCGGAAACCAGACTGTGAAGGGTCTAGGAGGGAATGAGTGGAGAGGTAACGGGTAAGGCAGGAGTAGATCAGGAGCTCCAAGAGTTTAGAGATGAAGGGGAGATTGGAGACTGGTCTGTAGTTGTTTGTGCAGGATGGGTCGAGGGCGGGTTTCTTTAGTAATGGAGTAATGATAGGGTGTTTGAAGGAGGAGGGGAAAATGCCAGAGGAGAGGGAAAGATTAACCCCTTCACCCCCGGAGCTTTTTCCGTTTTTTCGTTTTCGTTTTTCACTCCCCTCCTTCCCAGAGCCATAACTTTTTTATTTTTCCGTCAATATGGCCATGTGAGGGCTTATTTTTTGCGGGACGAGATGTACTTTTGAACGATACCATTGGTTTTACCATGCCGTGTAACAGAAAATGGGAAAAAAATTCCAAGTGTGATGAAATTGCAAAAAAAGTGCAATTTCACACTTGGTTTTTGTTTGGCTTTTTTGCTAGGTTCACCAAATGCTAAAACTAACCTGCCATTGTGATTCTCCAGGTCATTACGAGTTCATAGACACCTAACATGTCTAGGTTATTTTTTATCTAAGTGGTGAAATAAAATTCCAAAGTTTGCTAAAAAAATAAATAAAAAAAATTGCGCGATTTTCCGATACCCGTAGTGTCTCTAATTTTCATGATCTGGGGTCGGGTGAGGGCTTATTTTTTGCGTGCCTAACTGGCGTTTTTAATTATACTATTTTAGTGTAGATACATTCTTTTGATCGCCCGTTATTGCATTTTAATGCAATGTCGCGGCGACCAAAAAACGTAATTTTGGCGTTTCGTTTTTTTATCGCTACGCCATTTAGCGGTCAGGTAATCCTTTGTTTTTATTGATAGATCGGGTGATTCTGAACGCGGCGATACCAAATATGTGTATGTTTAATTTTTTTTTATTGTTTTATTTTGATTGGGGCGAAAGGGGGGTGATTTGAACTTTTATATATTTTTTATTTTTTTTATATTTTTAATCACTTTTTTTTAATTTTGGCATGCTTCCATAGGAGGCTAGAAGCATGCGCAACTCAATCGGCTCTGCTACATAGAGGTGAAGTACAGATCACCTCTATGTAGCAGAAATCCAGGTGTACTTTGAGCGCCGACCACAGGGTGGCACTCAAAGCAATCGGCCATCAACAACCATAGAGGTCTCAAGGAGACCTCTGGTTGTTATGGCAATGCACCGCTGACCCCCGATCATGTGACGGGGGTCAGCGGTGCGAGCACTTCCGGCCGCGCGGCCAGGAGCGCTAGTTAAATGCCGCTGTCAGCGCTTGACGGCGGCATTTAACTAGTTAATGGGCGCGGGTGGATCGCGATTCCGCTCGCGCTCATTGCGCGCACATGTCAGCTGTACAAAACAGCTGACATGTCGCTGATTTAAGGTGGGCTCACCGCCGGAGCCCACCTTAAAGCAGGGGATCAGCCAGCTGACGTACTATTCCGTCAGCTAGCAGAAAGGGGTTAAAGATTGTAGTTAGGTGAGTTGTGACGACTGGAGAGAGACTGGAGGAGATGAGAGAGAATGGGGTCGGTAGTGCATGTAGTCGGACGAGAAGAAGAGAGGAGCTTGGAGACTTCTTCTGTGATGGGATCGAATGTGGAGAGTGAGCCAGTGGAAATGCAGGGAGGGATGGGAGTCGCTGCGCTTGGTGTCTGGGAGCGGATTTCCTGATGGATGTTATCTATTTTCTCTATAAAGTGGGAGGCCAGGTCATCAGCACAAATGTCTGTGATAGGGGTTTGTGCTTTTGGCCTGAGGAGGGAGTGAAAGGTGTCAAAAAGTTTATTGGGGTTGTTGAATAGTGAGATCAGGGTGGTGAAGTAGGTCTGTTTGGCGAGGTGAAGGGCAGAGTTATAGGTTTTTAACAAATTTGAAGTGTATGAAGTCTTCTGGTGTGCGAGTTTTCCTCCATAAGCGTTCAGCAATCCTAGAGCATCGCTGGAGAAATCGGGTTTGCGATGTAAGCCAGGGCTGTTTTACTCTGTGCTTGGAGGTTCTGAGGGTGAGGGGCGCTACTTGGTCCAGGGTGCTTCTAAGAGTGTCATTGTAGTGATGCACAGCCAGATCAGGACAGGAAAAAGAAGAGATTGGGGACAATGATGAGTGTAAGGAGTCTGAAAGTGTGTGAGGGTTGATAGCATGTAGATTTCTGAATGTGTGGTAGGTAGGAGGGTGCTGGTGTGGGCGAGGAATTGTGAGTGTGAAGGAGATAATGTTGTGGTCAGAGAGGGGAAGCGGTGAGTTATCTAGGTAGGAGATTGAACAGAGCCGGACGAAGACCAGGTCAAGGGTGTAACCATCTTTGTGTGTTTCAGAGGTTGAGAGCTGTGAGAGGCCTAGGGAAGTGGTTAGTGATAGAAGCTGGGATGCAGATGTGGAAGTGGGGCTGTTAGTGGGGATGTTGAAGTCTCCCAGGATAAGGGTTGGTAGTTCTGAGGACATAAAGTGCGGCAGCCAGGCAGAGAAATGGCCCAGGAAGTGGGTGGGTGAGCCTGGGTGCCGGTATATGACCGCTACTCTGAGGGAGAGGGGACAAAAGAGCCTGAAGGTGTGAACCTCAAAAAAAGGGAATGAGAGTGATGGAGCTGGGGGGATGACCTGGAAAGTGCATTGTGGGGACAGGAGTATGCAGACTCCACCACCATGTCTGTTTGTGGGTCTCGAGGAATGTGAGAATTGTAAGCCACCATGGGAAATGGCAGCAGGAAAGACAGTGTTGGAATCCTGAATCCAGGTTTCCGTGAGGGTCAACAGATTAAGAGAGTTTTGTCAGAAAGTAAGTGTGTACGTAAGGAAGCTTGTTACATACAGACCGTGGATTCCAAAGGGCACAAATAAAAGGAGATGAAGGAGTGCAGCGGATTTGATAAATCTTCAGGGCAAAAACGCTGCGTTTTTGCTGCAGATTTATCGTGGATTTCACTGCGGTTTTACAACTGCGGTTTTCCATAGGGGCAGCTGTAAAACCGCTGTGGAATCCGCAGAAAGAAGTGACATGCTGCGGAATGTAAACCACTGCGTTTCCAGAATGCTGTAGATAAGCCCCTGATGCTGGTGGGCTTAGCTCATCTTCGATTTTGGAGGTGACAGGTTCCCTTTAATATCTATTTTATGAATGATGGAGCATGTGCGAGATCTCGGGCGAGGAAACAGATCACAGATAATAGTCACCGGTCAGTCAGCGGCAGACGGGGAAAGAGTGAGGGAGCCTGGAAGGGGTGAGTTCTTGCGGCTCATTGAGTTAAAAATTGGAATAGGGATTTTTCTGCAAAGGAATCAATGATTGTTATAACAAAGGTATGGCTTTATTCTGTATTACAGCGACCTATCATAATTATATCGTTTGGGGTACAGAAACCTGTGGCCAAGTTCCCCTTAATGGATACCATTATCCATATTAATCAAGCCGGGCATAGGGTGTAGAGGAGGAGGGCTGATATGGATGATCTCCTAGGACAGATAGAGATTTCCAGTGGAGTCTAAAGTATTTTTTCATATTTCCAAAATACATCCGAAAGGTTGAACTTCATGAGCAAATATATATTTTTCCACCCATCTGTAAATCTGTTCTTACTTCCGATGATTGACGAGCAGTGCAGGCTTTAAAACTTTTTACATTATCTTTAAAAAAAACGCTAAGTTTATGTGCAGAATGTATATAATTACATACGAAACACTGTGAAAGCACATTACAGCACTACGTTGCTATGCCATTAGATAAAAAGTGTAAAATTAACTGTTTGAACCCAAGTCTCACCTTCTATTTCAGTAATTGTAGATTGTCACTGTTCAAAACTCCTCAGACAAGGGTGCAAGTCCTCCATGAAGAAAGGTGGATGTTCTTGTAGTCCGTAATTAACCTAGCTTAAATTGCCAAAGAAAATGCTAAGGTAAAGTAAAAATAAATTATCTTCAGACTTTGTGACAGCTGCGACACAAAAGCAGCTAAATGCTATCAATCTGTAATAAGTACTGGATATATTATTAAAAAAAAGGCGAAGTAGAAAAAGTAGTAACAAATGTAATAAAAACTAGAAGAAAAAAAATCCCACATTTACCACTCAATTATTTGTCATTTTGGTGGGTTTTTTCCCCATGGTTTGCCGTACTTTTACATCCTGGAAGCAATCACTGACCTCAGGCTTCATGTGCCATACTACCGGTATTAGTACAGAGGCCTTGAGGCCTACAGGAGCACCTGCACTTTTGGAAGACCCCTTTATAGGGATGTCATTAGGATCATCTCTCCTAAGTAATCTATATGGGCATGCAGGTTCTAGAAAGTTGAATAAAATTATACCTTGATATCTGTGATTCGATGCTTTATTCCTGAGAAATCCACATTTTTTAAATTTTATAAATGAGCTGTTAAGTTCTACGGACTGGACACAGATCTCCATGATAATTTTCCTCCAGTACACTTACCATCTTGCCCAATACACTCATGCAGTACAGGCGGGAATGTTGAGAGAGCCGTCTGAGGGAGTACATGCCATGATGAAGAACGGGCATCTTGTTTTCGGTAAGACAGACTCTTGCTCGTACGGTGTCGTATAGCATTCCCAGGAAGACTAGACGCTGGAACGGGATCAGACACTACTTCAACTCGATGTTACATCTGACAAGGAATAGTGTATCCAGGGTGATTTGGAGACTTGCTGAATAGGATAGGGCCTTGATAAGTATGTCATCCTGGTAGGAGATGACTATGATCCCACTGAGATGTAGGATAGACATGAATGCCCCATGATCTTTGTGAAAACCCTGGTTGTAGTGGCCAATCCAAAGGGGAGAGCTACAAACTGAAAGTGGGGCTTGTTGGACTGTGAAACTGAGAAAGCTCTGGTGGCCTGGAAAGATATATGGATATGTGGAGGTGGGTATCTTGAATGTCCACTTATCAGACGAATTCCTCGGGTTCCATGGAGGCTATTACTGGATGAAGAGACTACATCTTGAATTGCATAGATGAACTAGATTGTTCAAAAGTTTGATGTCCAAGATAGGTCAGAGCAAACCGTCCTTCTTTGGCATCATAGAGAGGTTTGAATAGAAACCTGTGAACTGTTCCTGTGGAGGAATGGGAACAATAACGCCTGATTGGCGAAGAGACGGCCTTGAAAAAAATGAAAGCCAGGGAAGGATTCCTTTGGAGATGCGACTTGAAGAAACGATTGTGAGAAAGGGAGTAAAATTCCATTTTGTAGCCAGAGGAGGCAACCGATCTGACCCAGGCATCATCAAATGAGAAAGTTCCTAGGTAAGAACGTCCCATAGTGCTGAAGAAAATCTGTTTGATACGAGTCTAAATTATCTGCTGTGTCGACTGCATTTTCACTTTGTTGAGGCTAGCTTGAAACAAGGTCTTTTTTTTTCTCTTGCAGTACAGAGGATTTATTCTGTTGGATGGTAGCCCCACTGGAGAAAAATTGATGAAAGGAACGGAACTGGACAGTTCTTCTATTACATGGGTGTTTTGGCCTGGGCTGAGGATGCAGGGTGCTATTCCCACTAGTGGCATCCAATATGATCTGATCAAATTAAATTTGTTTCGAAGAGACAAGAACCCTGGAAGGCTAGGCTGCCAAAAAAAATTTATTGGATGCAGAACTCAGGTTCCATAATTTAAGCCACAGTACTAGCTATGAGCGAGCATACTTGTGTGCTAACCAAGTGACTTCGGAGTGCTTAAATAAATATGTTGAGTCCCAGCGCCCGCATGTCTCCCTGCATGTGTTCAACAGCTGCAACACATGCAGGGATTGCCGACCAAAAAGGCAATCCCTGCACATGTTGCGGCTGTTGAACAGCCACAAGACATGCAGGCGAGAGGACTCGAACATATTTTTAGAGCACGCCGAAGACACTTGGCTAGCACACGAGCATGTTTACTCATCACTGCATAGTACCCTACGAATGGCCACAATGCTGTTTGAGGCCAGAGAAGCCGGCAGTATTAAGGAACACCGGAGAAAGATATTTTGCTTCATCGGCAATCTGGTTTGCCAAATCTGCTGGTTCTGCAGAAGGAGCACCAGAGAGAATGCCTTGATGGAGATGTATGGCCTAGGTAGAGGCAGACTTAAAGAGCCAAGTGGAGGTTGCTGTCTTGGCCAGGGACTCCATGCATCTGTCGGTGGGATCCTTAAGGGATGCTCTGTTGAAGAGAGGAATAGTGTTGGTGGATAACTGGGAAGCTAGAGGGTCCACAGCAGGAGATTCAGTAAAGCTTTTGAGGTCAGAAGGAAAGGATACAGGATGTCCATGCATCTACGCCTCTGGAAGTGTTTGTCTGGATGCGCCCACGCCTTAGAAAAGAAAAAAAAAGTCTTCATCGAATTCCCTGTGGTTAGAAAAAAATCTGGGTGCCAATTTACTCTTCTTAAAGAATACTTTGCTCTAAGGGCAAAAGATCCCTTTCCTTGATGCTCAAAGTCTGATTAATGGCCTATATGAGGAAGAAGAGGGGGCAGAGTCAAAAATGCACAAGAATTCCCACAAGAATGTTATTTGCCATGGAACAGAAGGCACCTGATAGTCTGAAAAAAAAAAAAAGGAGAGGCGCGGGGCTGGAAAAGCATGCAAGAAAGACCCACACCCATCTGAGAGATAGAGGAGTGGGCATGGCTGGACCGGCCGACCAGGTCGCAGGAGAGACTGGTGCCTAAATTTTGAAACAAATCTACCAGAAAAGGCCTGGTATGGCCAGAAATGTCTTAAACAGCCTCCGAGATCCCCACTGCCTGCATACCTGGAAGAGTCAAGAGTACCAGAGCCCTGAAGAAGAAACTTCTGACGACTTTGCAGATTTAGGAGACAGGCATCAGGACTCAGAGGCAAATCAGTGGAAGTAGGATCTGTCTCCACACCATACACTATGGTGAAGATGAAGGCAAGGACAGTCCTGCCTGACCACCCAACAAACTCTACCCGCTTTAGAGCCCTGTCGCGTAGACTAGAAAGGATAGTGTGACATTTTCAACACTCTTCTCAGTCTCTGTGGGGTGACAGTATTACATCCACACAGTTTCTCAATATTCCTAATGAAAAACAGCTATGGAAGAAACAGGTCTAGAGTCCAACACATGTCTGCCTCCTACAGTCACTAAGCTAAAACTCATTAGCTTGGCTCCAGTATGCGGGTGTACCCGGCTGAGGAGGAGCAAACATTTTTTTTTTGCCTAGCATCAACCTCATACTAGCAGCATACACCCATGGCTTCCTGTGCCCCAACCCCACTAAATCAATAGAGAAACAGATTATTTTGCAGACACTCGGCTGGAACTGGCCCAAGTCTGATTCAGCTGGGTTGCAAGTGGTATAGGAACAGTTCATGACATATGAATGCTAAAATGTGGCTTCATCACAGATTGTCAAGGACGCAAGCAATGGTCAAGTGAATCTCCTGTAACCAAAAAGTGTTAACACTAGCCAGACACTAAACACGGCTGATGGCAGCCAGGAGTTAGGGTATGTACACTGCCTCTTTAAGACGCCATCTTCTTTAAGGCAAAGTTTATTTATGGAAAAAAAATTGATATCTGCTCACAGTGTTTAACCTCTTGCTGACATCCACCATATATGTATGGTGCAAGGTGGGAGGCAGGCTCATAGGCTGCCCCATACCCAGCAGAATGTCAGAGCCAGCATCTGCCTCAGTCATTAACAGCCACATTAATGTGGTAAATGGCACGCAATCTCACAGCAGGATGCACAGCACACCGGCATAAGAGCAGATCATTGTATGGGCGCATTTTTTTTTTTTTTTACTATATACAGCAATACTGATGTATTGCAGCATATAACAAATATAACAAGTGATCAGGTAATTGCAGATTCTAGTCTTCATCTATAAATAAGCAAAAAAAAAATAGTGATTTTTGTGTACTCACCGTAAAATCCTTTTCTCCGAGCCAATTATTGGGGGACACAGGACCATGGGTGTTATGCTGCTGCCACTAGGAGGACACTAAGTTAACACATAAAGAATAGCTCCTCCCCTGCAGTATACACCCTCCTGCTGGCCCTAAGTGAACCAGTTCGGTAACAAAGCAGTAGGAGTTTAACATTTAACAAGAATGAACTATGTCAAAACCAAGTCAACACAGAAAAAAACTAAAGTCAATAGGCTAACAGGGTGGGTGCTGTGTCCCCCAATGATTGGCTCGGAGAAAAGGATTTTATGGTGAGTACACAAAAATCCCTATTTCTCCTACGCCTCATTGGGGGACACAGGACCATGGGACGTCCTAAAGCAGTCCCTGGGTGGGAAACAATCCACTGCAATTGCTCTGTGTACCCACAAGTTACAGAAGCGGCACAGCTGCCTGCAAAATTCGTCTGCCGACGGAAGCATCTGCCGAGGCCTGAGAATGGACATGGTAATGTTTCGTAAACGTATGCAGACTAGACCAAGTTGCAGCTTTGCAGACTTGTGCTGCCGACGCCTGTGCCGGATGGCCCAAGACGCACCCACTGACCGAGTAGAATGAGCCTTAATCCCTGCTGGGACGGAGTGACCTCTGACTCGGTAGGACTCCTGGATAGCTGAACGAATCCACTTGGCTATCATAGCTTTGGAAGCAGCTAGACCTTTCCTTGACCCTTCTTGGAGCACAAACAGGGCATCTGACCTGTGGAAAGATGCCGTCCTTGAGACGTATCTCCTAAGAGCTCTCACGAAGTCCAGTGTGTGAAGAGCCTTCTCGGTGCGATGTACTGGTGCCGGGCAAAGTGAAGGCAAGACAATTTCCTCATTGAGGTGGAAAGATGAGGCAACTTTCGGTAGAAAAGATGGGGATGTTCTCAAAACCACCTTATCCTGATGAAAAATGAGGAAAGGAACTTGACAAGACAAAGCTGCCAGCTCTGAGACTCGTCGGATGGACGTGACCGCAACCAGGAAGGCAACTTTCCATGACAGAAAAGACAGGGGAACGTCCTGCAGAGGTTCAAAAGGGGCCTCCTGCAAGACTCCGAGGACCAAATTAAGGTTCCATGTTCCAACGGCATCTTATAGGGCGGCACCACATGGGAGACTCCCTGAATGAACGTCTTCACCTGTAATCTGTTGCCAATTCTATGTTGGAACAGGACTGACAAGGCTGAAATCTGCCCTTTGAGAGAACTAAGGGCGAGACCTAAGTCCAAACCCGACTGAAGGAATTCGAGGATGGAAGGAATGGAAAATTCAAGAGGAGAGCGTCCTTGATCCTTGCACCATGAGGTCTTCCAAACGCGATGATATATACGCATAGACGTAGACTTTCTAGTACTGATCATGGTAGAAATGACTTTCTGAGAGAAGCCTGCCTGTGTTAGCACCCAGGACTCAACGGCCATGCCGTCAAACACAGGGCCTCGGAGTTTTGGTGGTAAATGGGGCCCTGGGACACCAGGTCTGTGCGATCCGGTAATCGCCAGGGGACATCGGCAACTAGTTGAAGTAGTTCGGCGTACCAGGCCTGCGCGGCCAATCTGGCGCAATGAGGATTACTGGTATCCCCTCCGCTCTGATCTTCTTGACTCTCGGCAGCAAAGTGGAGGAAATATGTACGGAAGCTGGAACTGATGCCACGAGTGAACGAGTGCATCTGCCCCGATGACTGCAGGATCGTGGGACCAAGCTATGAAGTTAGGAACCTTGGAATTTAGCCGTGAGGCCATCAGATCCACGTCCGGGGTTCCCCAACGACAGCAGATCTGGTGGAAGATCTCCGGATGGAGATACCACTCTCCGGAGTCGAGACCTTGACGGCTGAGGAAGTGTGCCTCCCAATTTTTCACTCCCGGAATGTGAACCGCTGAGATCATTGAGCGGTTTTCCTCGGCCCAACGGAGAATGTGGCCTACCTTGGTCATGGCTGCCTTGCTGCGTGTTCCCCCCTGCCGGTTGATGTATGCCACTGCCGTGGCATTGTCGGACTAAATTCTGATGGGACGACCCGCCAGGAAGGGAATTGCAGAAGAGCCAACCTGATTGCCCGTATTTCCAGGATGTTGATGGGCAGACGTGCTTCCTGAAGAGACCAGCGGCCCTGAGCAGCGTGATGGTGGAACACTGCTCCCCAGCCCAGAAGACTGGCATCTGTTGTCACAACTAGCCAATGTACTGGGAGAAAAGACTTCCCTTGATTCAGGGAGGACTTCAAAGTCCACCACCAGAGAGACTGTCTGACTTGCTAGGAAAGGAGGAAACGACGATCGAGAGAGGACGGGTTCCTGTGCCACACAGCCAGGAGAGCATGTTGTAAGGGGCGGAGGTGTAGTTGAGCGAATGGGACCGCCTCCATAGCTGCTACCATCCTGCCGAGGACTCTCATACTGAAACGTAGAGAGTGAGTATGAGGTTGGGAGAGCTTCGGAGCTTCCCGCTGTAAGACAGATCTTTTCCGGGTGAAGAAGTACCAACCCCTGGGACAAGTCCAGTATCATTCCTAGAAAGGAAATTCGCTGAGCCGGTATTGGGGAAGATTTTTGGAAGTTTATCTTCCAACCCAGGCGAGAAAGAGTATCTATTGTGATGGTCACGGCCTCCTTGCAGGTTGAGAAAGAGGGGGCCTTTGATGAGGATATCGTCTAGATACGGTAACACCACCACACCTCTGGTATGAAGTATAGCCACGGTGGCCGCCATGACCTTGGTGAATACCCTGGGAGCGGTGGCGAGGCCGAAGGGCAGAGCAGCAAACTGAAAGTGATCTTCCTGAACTGCGAAGCGAAGAAACCTTTGGTGAGAAGGTAAAATAGGAATGTGGATGTCTATGGACGCCAGGAACTTGCCTTTCTCCATGGAGGCGATAACAGAATGAAGCGATTCAATCCGGAACCGTTGCACCCTGACGAACTTGTTCAGCAGCTGTAGGTCCAGTATGGGTCGTACTGTACCGTCCTTCTTTGGAACAATGAACAGGTTTGAATAAAAACCTTGAAACCTTTCGCTTTGAGGAAGCGGGATAATAACCCCGTCTTCTTTTAGAGAGCTTATGGCCTGGAAGAACTCTGATGCCCTTGCCCTGGGAGAAGACAGGAAAAAGCGATTTGGTGGAAGAGAGGAAAATTCTATCTTGTATCCGGAGGACACTAGGTCGCGGACCCATTCGTCGTAAACGACCGAGAGCCACGCGTCGCTGAAGGAAAGCAGGCGGTCGCCTACTCTGAGGGTGTCCTCCGGATAACTCAGGGAGTCATTGTGTGGGAGACCTGCCCGGTCTGGAACCCCTGGACCCTGACTGCCTAGGCCTGCCTCTCCAAGAAGGGGACGGTTTGTAAGAGGTCTGAGGACGTCTTTCCCTACATTGTGCCGGGCCAGGTACGGAAGATGTGGAAGTAGAGGACTAATTGAAGTGAAAGAATCGGGACTGAGCCTGCTGCTGCTGGTTCCGAAAGGG
The DNA here is from genome assembly GCF_051348905.1 of Ranitomeya variabilis. NCBI lineage: Eukaryota > Metazoa > Chordata > Amphibia > Anura > Dendrobatidae > Ranitomeya > Ranitomeya variabilis. Next base: position 190,990,395 of record NC_135238.1, read on the forward strand.
TCTCTGTTGTGGAAGAAATTTACTATTCCCTCCAGTGGCGTCGGAAATTAATTGGTTGAGCTTTTCGCCAAAAAGGCGACCACTCTGATATGGAAAAGAACTCAATGACTTTTTGGAAGCCGAATCCGCACGCCAGTCCCTGAGCCATAAGGACCTCCGGATGGTGATGGCGTTTGCTGCTGCTTGCGAAGCAGTTAGCAGCGTCCAGGAACGCGTTAACTACAAAATCTCCAGCTCTGGCTATCTGAGTAGCGAGGTCGGCTATCTCAGGGGGGGGGGGGGATCGGTATCCAGCACCGCTACAGACAAGACCTCAGCCCAGTGGGTCATAGCCTTAGCCACCCACGTAGCGGCAAAAGAGTGCGGCTGCTGAGGTTTCAAAGGCTGAACGTGCCATATTGTCGATCTGACGATCGGTTGGGTTTTTAATAGAGGCGCCCTCCGAAGAGGATAAAATAGATTTAGTAGCCAGGCGTGATACCGGAGGATCTACCGGGGGAGATTGAGACCAATCTTTTCTTAGATCCTCGGCAAAGGGATATTTTGATTCCATGGGCTTCTGCCCTGTGAATCGTTTATCGCGACGGATCCTGTGGGATTCAACGATTTCCTTAAATTCGGGATGAGTGCCGAACATTCTGTGAGCTCGCTTGGTCCTCTTAAAGGACACTGCATGATCCGTTTTAGATAAAGGTTCCTCCTCAAGTTTCAAAGCCTTATTCACTGACTCAGAGTCGAGAGTCTCCTGATCGTGATGAAATTCCTGATCTAGGGACGTGTCAGAATCGTCCTCTACTAGCCCCAATGGAAGGGGAGCGAGAAATTAAGCTCTCAGAACCCGAAACCCGGTGATGGTCTGGGGATATGGCATGAGTCCTTTTCCTGGAAGAGCGAGAGCTCCTTTTAATGTACGACCCTTAGAGTACGAGGGGTTTTGAGGATCTAAAGCGTCATCCGTAAGAGTGCCCTGGTTAGAGGGGTCTCGGGTAAGAGAGGTAGCCCACTCAGGGGGACCAGGCTCACTAGGCTCGGTATCAGTAACAGGTGGTTCCTGAACAGTCACCGGTTCACAAGCTGAGCACAATGCAGTATTGTGACCCTGGGGTAATGAGACCTTACAAGAGGTACATGCATCGAAGAATACAGTGTGGGTTTTCCCAAACTTGTTGTGAGGGCTTGATTGAGACATAGTAGCCTTGAGAGCGCTTACTAGCAGGGGAAGGGTTAAGCTATGTATCTGCAGCTTAGGGCCCCTTTCCACTTGCGAGGAAAACGGACTAATGCAATCCGATAAAAAATCGGATTGCACTCGGGGCAATGTTATTTAATAGGTGTCTTTTCATTTGCGATTTTTGAGAAAAAAAATCGCAGCATGCTGCGTATTGCTGCGATTCTCGGACGAGAATCGCCAATGCAAGTCAATGGGTGCGAGAAAAAAAAAATCGCACAGCACTCGCACCATGCGAGTTCTGTCCGATTTTTACGCACCGCTGTCCTTTGAAAAGCCGGTAATTCAGCGCGGTGTACAGTAAAATCACACTGACAGGTTAGAATAGAGTAGATATATACACATAGAATAGGTACATATATATATATATATATATATATATATATATATATATATATATATATATGTCAGTGAGACACCTATTTATATATATTTATATTTAATGCAGCGCTAGATAGCATAAAAGCCGCTAATTCAATTGCCGGCTTTTGCTCTCTTTACCAAACCCGACAGGATATGAGACATGGTTTACATACAGTAAACTATTACATATTCCTCTTCACTAATGTAAGAAGTGTCTGTGTGTCAAATTTGGGGGCTCTAGCTATTAAATTAAAGGGTTAAATCGCAGAAAAAATTGGCGTGGGCTCCCGCGCAATTTTCTCCGCCAGAGTGGTAAAGCCAGTGACCGAGGGCAGATATTAATAGCCTAGAGAGGGTCCATGGTTATTGGCCCCCCTGGCTACAAACATCTGCCCCCAGCCACCCCAGAAAAGGCACATATGGAAGATGCGCCTATTCTGGCACTTGGCCACTCTCTTCCCACTCCTGTGTAGCGGTGGGATATGGGGTAATGAAGGGTTAATGTCACCTTGCTATTGTAAGGAGACATTAAGCCAGATTAATAATGGAGAGGCGTCAATTATGAACCTCATGAACCTGTCCTCATGAACTGCAGCCTGGTAAAAGTTCCCACGCTCGAGTTCATATGAGGACATCCAGCAGAGGGCGCATCACCGCAACTCAAGGTAAGTACAGGACAATCCCCTGCTTTCCATTCAGTACCCGTGGTTTTACAGGCACGAGCGAGTGCATTAGCACAGCTCCTGGCTGTAAAATGATTTAACCCCTTCAGATGGATTTACATCGTGGGACGTTACAGATCTACGGAAGGTATGTATATTGTTGGTTTATTATTTTGAATTTGTTACAGAACGAGGGTCTTCAGGTGGATTGAGAGAGCAATAAAATATTACAACAACCTGTGTGTTTATTTCATCAAAATACTTTGCAATATTGTGTGTGTTTTTTTTTAACCATTTCATACAATTGGATTAATAATGGATAGGTGTCATAATTGACGCCTCTCCATTATTAATCTGGCTTAATGTCACCTTACAATAGCAAGGTGACATTAACCCTTCATTACCCCATATCCCACCGCTACACAGGAGTGGGAAGAGAGTGGCCAAGTGCCAGAATAGGCGCATCTTCCATATGTGCCTTTTCTGGGGTGGCTGGCGGCAGATGTTTGTAGCCAGGGGGGCCAATAACCATGGACCCTCTCTAGGCTATTAATATCTGCCCTCGGTCACTGGCTTTACCACTCTGGCGGAGAAAATTGCGCGGGAGCCCACGCCAATTTTTTCTGCGATTTAACCCTTTAATTTAATAGCTAGAGCCCCCAAATTTGACACACAGACACTTCTTACATTAGCGAAGAGGAATATGTAATAAAAGAAGGGATATGAGATGGTTTACTGTATGTAAACCATGTCTCATATCCTGTCGGGTTTGTGAAAGAGAGCAAAAGCCGGCAATTGAATTAGCGGCTTTTATGCTATCTAGCGCTGCAATATATGTGTCTCACTGACATATATATATGTATATATACCTATTCTATGTGTATATATCTACTCTATTCTAACCTGTCAGTGTGATTTTCCTGTACACAGCACTGATTTGCCGGCTTTTCAAAGGATACCGGTGCGTAAAAATCGGACAGTAATACGGATGTCATACGGATGATGCTATTACAAAAAACGGATGATGCGATTAAAAATCGCATTGCACTCGCATGACAATACGCATACGTTACATCCGTTTTTTCGGTCCAGATTACGGACCATTTTTTCTCTCGCAAGTGGAAAGGGACCCTTAGGCCGGGGACACACTTAACGTTTAAAAAAACGGTCCGTTTTTCACGGCCGAGAATCGCACAAATGTTTCAAAAACAGTGATCCGTGTGCAGTGCGAGGATGCGATTTCCTCGCATCAAATGATCCGTGTGACATCCGTGTGACATCCGTATGGCATCCGTATGCCGAGTTTTTCTCGCAAGCTTGCAAAACCGACATCTAATGGATTTATGTGCTCAAATGTTCGGGAAAACATATATACAGTATATATATATATATATATATATATATATATATATATATATATATATATATATGTCATTGAGACACATATATATATTCTGTATTTATATTTCATTCAGCGCGATATCTGTGAAAAGCCGGTAATTCAATTGCCGGCTTCACATTTCTCCTGCCTAAACCCGACAGGATATGAGACATGGTTTACATACAGTAAACCATCTCATATCCCCCTTTTTTTTGCATATTCCACACTAATGTTAGTAGTGTGTATGTGCAAAATGTGGCCGCTGTAGCTGCTCAAATAAAGGGTTAAATGGCAGAAAAAATTGGCGTGGGCTCCCGCGCAATTTTCTCCGCCAGAGTAGTAAAGCCAGTGACTGAGGGCAGATATTAATAGCCAGGAGAGGGTCCATGGTTATTGGCCCCCCCATGGCTACAAACATCTGCCCCCAGCCACCCCAGAAAAGGCATATCTGGTAGATGCGCCAATTCTGGCACTTGGCCACTCTCTTCCCACTCCCGTGTAGCGGTGGGATATGGGGTAATGAAGGGTTAATGCCACCTTGCTATTGTAAGGTGACATTAACCCCTTCCTGACATCTGACGTACTATCCCGTCGAGGTGGGGTGGGCCCGTATGACCACCGACGGGATAGTACGTCATCACCGATCAGCGGCGCTCACGGGGGGAGCGCGGCCGATCGCGGCCGGGTGTCAGCTGCATATCGCAGCTGACATCCGGCACTATGTGCCAGGAGCGGTCACGGACCGCCCCCGGCTCATTAACCCCCGGCACACCACGATCAAACATGATCGCGGTGTACCGGCGGTATAGGGAAGCATCGCGCAGGGAGGGGGCTCCCTGCGGGCTTCCCTGAGACCCCCGGAGCAACGCGATGTGATCGCGTTGCTCTGAGGGTCTCCTACCTCCCTCCTCGCCGCAGGTCCCGGATCCAAGATGGCCGCGGCATCCGGGTCCTGCAGGGAGGGAGGTGGCTTACCGAGTGTCTGCTCAGAGCAGACACTTGGTAAGCCTGCAGCCCTGCACAGCAGATCGCAGATCTGGCAGAGTGCTGTGCACACTGCCAGATCAATGATCTGTGATGTCCCCCCCTGGGACAAAGTAAAAAAGTTTAAAAAAAATTCCCCACATGTGTAAAAAAATAAATAAAAAAATATCATAAAGAAAAAAAAAAAAATATTATTCCCATAAATACATTTCTTTTGCTAAATAAAATAAAAAAAACAATAAAAGTACACATATTTAGTATCGCCGCGTCCGTAACGACCCAACCTATAAAACTGCCCCACTAGTTAACCCCTTCAGTAAACACCGTAAGAAAAAAAAAAAAAAAAACGAGGCAAAAAACAACGCTTTATTATCATACCGCCGAACATAAAGTGGAATAACACGCGATCAAAAAGACTGATATAAATAACCATGGTACCGCTGAAAACGTCATCTTGTCCCACAAAAAACGAGCCGCTATACAGCATCATCAGCAAAAAAATAAAAAAGTTAGTCCTGAGAATAAAGCGATACCAAAATAATTATTTTTTCTATAAAATAGTTTTTATCGTATAAAAGCGCCAAAATATAAAAAAAATGATATAAATGAGATATCGCTGTAATCGTACTGACCCGACGAATAAAACTGCTTTATCAATTTTACCAAACGCGGAACGGTATAAACGCCTCCCCCAAAAGAAATTCATGAATAGCTGGTTTTTGATCACTCTGCCTCACAAAAATCGAAATAAAAAGCGATCAAAAAATGTCACGTGTCCGAAAATGTTACCAAAAAAAAGTCAACTCGTCCCGCAAAAAACAAGATCTCACATGACTCTGTGGACTCAAATATGGAAAAATTATAGCTCTCAAAATGTGGTAACGCAAAAAATATTTTTTGCAATGAAAAGCGTCTTTCAGTGTGTGACGGCTGCCAATCATAAAAATCCGCTAAAAACCCACTATAAAAGTAAATCAAACCCCCCTTCATCACCCCCTTAGTTAGGGAAAAATTAAAAAATGTATTTATTTCCATTTTCCCATTAGGGTTAGGGCTAGCGTTAGGACTAGAGTTAGGACTAGAGTTAGGGCTAGGGTTAGAGCTAGGGTTAGGGCTAGGGTTAGGGCAAGGGTTAGGGTTGGGGCTAGGGTTGGGGCTAGGGTTAGGGTTGGGCTAGGGTTAGGGCTAGGGTTAGGGCTAGGGTTGGGGCTAGGGTTGGGGCTAGGGTTAGGGCTAGGGTTAGGGCTAGTGTTGCGGCTAGTGTTAGGGCTAGTGATAGGGCTAGGGTTATTGCTCGGGTTAGGGTTAGGGCTAGGGTTGGGGCTAGGGTTGGGGCTACAGTTAAGGTTGGGGCTAAAGATAGGGTTAGGGTTTGGATTACATTTACGGTTGGGAATAGGGTTGGGTGTGTCTGGGTTAGAGGAGTGGTTAGGGTTACTGTTGGGATTAGGGTAAGGGGTGTGTTTGGATTAGGGTTTCAGTTATAATTGGGGGGTTTCCACTGTTTAGGCACATCAGGGGCTCTCCAAACGGGACATGGCATCCGATCTGAATTCCAGCCAATTCTGCGTTGAAAAAGGAAAACAGTGCTCCTTCCCTGCAGAGCTCTCCCGTGTGCCCAAACAGGGGTTTACCCCAACATATGGGGTATCAGCGTACTCAGGACAAATTGGACATCATCTTTTGGGGTCCAAGTTCTCCTGCTACCCTTGGGAAAATACAAAACTGGGGGCCAAAAAATAAGTTTTGTGGGAAAAAAAGGATTTTTTATTTTCACGGCTCTGCGTTGTAAACTGTAGTGAAACACTTGGGGGTTCAAAGTTCTCACAACACATCTAGATAAGTTCCTTGGGGGGTCTAGTTTCCGATATGGGGTCACTTGTGGGGGGTTTGTACTGTTTGGGTACATCAGGGGCTCTGCAAATGCAACGTGACGCCTGCAGACCAATCCATTTAAGTCTGCATTCCAAATGGCGCTCCTTCCCTTCCGAGCTCTGTCATGCGCCCAAACAGTGGTTCCCCCCCACATATGGGGTATCAGCGTACTCAGGACAAATTGGACAACAACTTTTGGGGTCCAATTTATCCTGATACCTTTGTGAAAATACAAAACTGGGGGCTAAAAATCATTTTTGTGAAAAAAAAAGAGAATTTTTATTTTCACGGCTCTGCGTTATAAACTGTAGTGAAACACTTGGGGGTTCAAAGTTCTCACAACACATCTAGATAAGTTCCTTGGGGGGTCTAGTTTCCAATATGGGGTCACTTGTGGGGGGTTTGTACTGTTTGGGTACATCAGGGGCTCTGCAAATGCAACGTGACGCCTGCAGACCAATCCATTTAAGTCTGCATTCCAAATGGCGCTCCTTCCCTTCCGAGCTCTGTCATGCGCCCAAACAGTGGTTCCCCCCCACATATGGGGTATCAGCGTACTCAGGACAAATTGGACAACAACTTTTGGGGTCCAATTTATCCTGATACCCTTGTGAAAATACAAAACTGGGGGCTAAAAATCATTTTTGTGAAAAAAAAAAAGAATTTTTATTTTCACGGCTCTGCGTTATAAACTGTAGTGAAACACTTGGGGGTTCAAAGCTCTCAAAACACATCTAGATAAGTTCCTTAGGGGGTCTACTTTCCAAAATGGTGTCACTTGTGGGGGTTTTTAATGTTTAGGCACATCAGGGGCTCTCCAAACGCAACATGGCATCCCATCTTAATTCCAGTCAATTTTGCATTGAAAAGTAAAATAGCGCTCCTTCCCTTCCGAGCTCTGCCCTGCGCCCAAACAATGGTTTACACCCACATATGGGGTATCAGCGTACTCAGGACAAATTGCACAACAATTTTTCGGGTCCAATTTCTTCTCTTACCCTTGGGAAAATAAAAAATTGGGGGCGAAAAGATCATTTTTGTGAAAAAATATGATTTTTTATTTTTACGGCTCTGCATTATAAACTTCTGTGAAGCACTTGTTGGGTCAAAGTGCTCAACACACATCTAGATAAGTTCCTTAAGGGGTCTACTTTCCAAAATGGTGTCACTTGTACAGGGTTTCAATGTTTAGGCACATCAGGGGCTCTCCAAACGCAACATGGCGTCCCATCTCAATTCCAGTCAATTTTGCATTGAAAAGTCAAATGGCGCTCCTTCCCTTCCGAGCTCTGCCCTGCGCCCAAACAATGGTTTACACCCACATATGGGGTATCAGCGTACTCAGGACAAATTGCACAACAATTTTTCGGGTCCAATTTCTTCTCTTACCCTTGGGAAAATAAAAAATTGGGGGCGAAAAGATCATTTTTGTGAAAAAATATGATTTTTTATTTTTACGGCTCTGCATTATAAACTTCTGTGAAGCACTTGTTGGGTCAAAGTGCTCACCACACATCTAGATAAGATCCTTAGGGGGTCTACTTTCCAAAATGGTGTCACTTGTGGGGGGGTTTCAATGTTTAGGCACATCAGGGGCTCTCCAAATGCAACATGGCGTCCCATCTCAATTCCAGTCAATTTTGCATTGAAAAGTCAAATGGCGCTCCTTTCCTTCCGAGCTCTGCCATGCGCCCAAACAGTGGTTTACCCCCACATATGGGGTATCAGCGTACTCAGGACAAATTGTACAACAAATTTTGGGGTCTATTTTCTCCTGTTACCTTTGGTAAAATAAAACAAATTGGAGCTGAAATAAATTTTGTGTGAAAAAAAGTTAAATGTTTATTTTTATTTAAACATTCCAAAAATTCCTGTGAAACACCTGAAGGGTTAATAAACTTTTTGAAAGTGGTTTTGAGTACCTTGAGGGGTGCAGTTTTTAGAATGGTGTCACACTTGGGTATTTTCTATCATATAGACCCCTCAAAATTACTTCAAATGAGATGTGTTCCCTAAAAAAAAATGGTGTTGTAAAAATGAGAAATTGCTGGTCAACTTTTAACCCTTATAACTCCGTCACAAAAAAAAATTTTGGTTCCAAAATTGTGCTGATGTAAAGTAGACATGTGGGAAATGTTACTTATTAAGTATTTTGCGTGACATATGTCTGTGATTTAGGGGCATAAAAATTCAAAGTTGGAAAATTGCGAAATTTTCAAAATTTTCGCCAAATATTCGTTTTTTTCACAAATAAACGCAAGTTATATCGAAGAAATTTTACCACTATCATGAAGTACAATATGTCATGAGAAAACAATGTCTGAATCGCCAAGATCCGTTGAAGCGTTCCAGAGTTATAACCTCATAAAGGGACAGTGGTCAGAATTGTAAAAATTGGCCCGGTCATTAACGTGCAAACCACCCTTGGGGGTGAAGGGGTTAAGCCAGATTAATAATGGAGAGGCGTCAATTATGACACCTATCCATTATTAATCCAATTGTTTGAAAGGGTTAAAAAACACACACACGATTCAAAAGTATTTTAATGAAATAAACACACAGGTTGTTTTAATATTTTATTGCTCTCTCAATCCATTTTAAGACCCTCGCTTGGCAAAATAATAAACCCACAAAACACATACCCTCAGATGAACCGTCACGTCCCACGAGGTAATCCATCTGAAGGGGTTAAAATATTTTACAAGCAGGAGCCCTGCTAATGCAGCTGTGCTCGTGCTTGTAAGCCCCGGCGAATGAAGGAAATGTAGGTCAATGACCTATAGTTACCTTCAGTCGCGGTGATGCGCCCCCTGCAGGTTGTCCTCATATGAGCTCGAGCGTGGGAAAAAGTTCCCAGGCTGCAGTTCATGAGGACATCCACCAGAGGGCGCATCACCGCAACTCAATGTAAGTACAGATCACTCAGATTTCCTTTCATTACCCGGGGCTTACAGACACGAGCGAGTGCATTAGCACAGCTCCTGCCTGTCAAATAATTAACCCCTTCAGATGGATTACCTCGTTGGACGTGAAAGATCATCGGAAGGTATGTATTTTGTGCGTTAATTATTTTGCCAAGCGAGGGTCTTCTGATGAATTGAGAGAACAATAAAATACTAAAACAACCTGTGTGTTTATTTCATTAAAATCATTTTTAATAATGTGTGTGTCTTTAACCCTTTCAGACAATTGGATTAATAATGGATAGGTGTCATAATTGACGCCTCTCCATTATTAATCCGGCTTAATGTCACCTTACAATAGCAAGGTGGCATTAAACCTTCATTACCCCATATCCCACAGCTACAGGGAGTGGGAAGAGAGTGGCCAAGTGCCAGAATAGGTGCATCTTCCAGATGTGCCTTTTCTGGGGTGGCTGGGGGCAGATGTTTGTAGCCACGGGGGGCCAATAACCATGGACCCTCTCCTGGCTATTAATATCTGCCCTCACTCACTGGCTTTACCATTCTGGCGGAGAAAATTGCGTGGGAGCCAATTTTTTCCGCCATTTAACCCTTTATTTGAGCAGCTATAGCGGCCAAATTTTGCACATACACACTACTAACATTAGTAGCGTGGAATATGCAAAAAAAAAGGGGGATATGAGATGGTTTACTGTATGTAAACCATGTCTCATATCCTGTCGGGTTTGTGAAGGAGAAATGAAAAGCCGGCAATTGAATTACCGGCTTTTCTATAGAACACCGCTGCGTATTTCTCGCAATGCACACGCATGGTCCGTGTGAAATCCGTTTTTTTTCGCGCACCCATAGACTTGCATTGGCGAGTCTCGGCCGAGATACGCTGACAATCGCAGCCTGCTGCGAGTTCCCTCGGATCCGAAATACGGTGGAGAAAATATCGGATGATGGGAGCTGGACCATAGATTAACATTGGGCCGAGTGCTATGCGATTTTTTATCGCATAGCACTCGTCCGTATTACGGTCTAGTGTGACCCCGGCCTTACCCAGGTCCTGTGTCTTGGGTCCCCAGGGGAGGTCCGCAATGTATGGTCCTGAAGGCTGCGATTAGGAGAGCTGGAGCAAAGCTGCAGGATCAGCGCTGTGGGTGTCACAAGATGGCCACCGAGATCTGTGAGAGCGCTTCTCAGGGAACGAGAAGCGCTAAAGATGGGCGGCGGCAATTGCCAGTGGGCGTGGCCAAGAAATCCGGCCTGTATGAAGGGGAAAAGCCGGGGACTAAATTTGAAAAAGTTGCTGTTGTGGCGTCGCGACCGCTATTAGTGCCATCCTGAGTCGCGCTCCTTCATAGGAGAGCCGCACTGCGGACCACCCACGGACCCGGGCTTTATGCCCTGCTAGAGGTGCGGACCTTCCATACCCCGGGGCCCTGGAACCCCCCAGCACCTCGGCCCCCGCAGTGTACTCACGGTAGATGCGGTGGGCCAGTGCTCAATCCACCGTCGCCATAGTCAGGGAGGGGGTGGAGAGCTTCTGCCGCCTTGCTTCATCCGCTATATCAGTGGTGATGCAGTGGGGGGCTGCACGCACGGACACCATTCATATAATGCTCGGCTATGCACCTGGCTCCAAGAGAGGTAGATGGAGGGCTACTCCATGTGGTCGCCTGCTATGGAGGGATGGGGGGGGAGGAGGAGATCGGAACATGAAGGAACTGTCGCCTGTAAGGTGAGCTCAGGGCTGGCATCCAACGTTGCAGGAGAGGAGGAACGCTCCACGTACTTGCCTGTTGATTTGGGGGAGATCGGAACCTAGAAAGGTTCCATCGCCCCTATTCGCTCCGTTAAGGTAAAAAATAAAATAAAAATAAAAACGGTGGGGTCTGAAAACAGACCCAAGTGCCTCCTAAAGACACTAAGCAAGAACTGGTTCACTGAGAGCCAGCAGGAGGGTGTATACTGCAGGGGAGGAGCTATTCTGTGTTAACTTCGTGTCCTCCTAGTGGCAGCAGCATAACACCCATGGTCCTGTGTCCCCCAATGAGGCGCAGGAAAAAAAAAATGCAGTAAGATGTGATCAAACCTTTATACTTAACCCACAATGGTTACAATATAAAAAAAACAAAACCTTAGTCTACGTTCACATTTGCGGTGTGCGCCGCAGCGTCGGTCGCCGCATGCGTCATGCGCCCCTATATTTAACATGGGGGCACATGGACATGCGTCGCACTTGCGTTTTGCGCCGCATGCGTCCCTGCGGCGCCTGCGTCTGGGCGCAGAGGATGCAGCAAGTTGCATTTTTGCTGCGTCCAAAATCAATGAAAAAAAGGACGCATGCGGCGCAAAACGCAGCGTTGTGCATGTGTTTTGCTGCGTTTTGCGTTGCGGCGCACAACGCAAATGTGAACATAGCGTTACACATCCATCGACCAAAAAAAGTCATGCGCCCAAACAGTGGTTCCCCCCCACATATGGGGTATCAGCGTACTCAGGACAAATTGGACAACAACTTTTGGGGTCCAATTTATCCTGATACCCTTGTGAAAATACAAAACTGGGGGCTAAAAATCATTTTTGTGAAAAAAAAAAGAATTTTTATTTTCACGGCTCTGCGTTATAAACTGTAGTGAAACACTTGGGGGTTCAAAGTTCTCACAACACATCTAGATAAGTTCCTTGGGGGGTCTAGTTTCCAATATGGGGTCACTTGTGGGGGGTTTGTACTGTTTGGGTACATCAGGGGCTCTGCAAATGCAACGTGACGCCTGCAGACCAATCCATTTAAGTCTGCATTCCAAATGGCGCTCCTTCCCTTCCGAGCTCTGTCATGCGCCCAAACAGTGGTTCCCCCCCACATATGGGGTATCAGCGTACTCAGGACAAATTGGACAACAACTTTTGGGGTCCAATTTATCCTGATACCCTTGTGAAAATACAAAACTGGGGGCTAAAAATCATTTTTGTGAAAAAAAAAAAGAATTTTTATTTTCACGGCTCTGCGTTATAAACTGTAGTGAAACACTTGGGGGTTCAAAGCTCTCAAAACACATCTAGATAAGTTCCTTAGGGGGTCTACTTTCCAAAATGGTGTCACTTGTGGGGGTTTTTAATGTTTAGGCACATCAGGGGCTCTCCAAACGCAACATGGCATCCCATCTTAATTCCAGTCAATTTTGCATTGAAAAGTAAAATAGCGCTCCTTCCCTTCCGAGCTCTGCCCTGCGCCCAAACAATGGTTTACACCCACATATGGGGTATCAGCGTACTCAGGACAAATTGCACAACAATTTTTCGGGTCCAATTTCTTCTCTTACCCTTGGGAAAATAAAAAATTGGGGGCGAAAAGATCATTTTTGTGAAAAAATATGATTTTTTATTTTTACGGCTCTGCATTATAAACTTCTGTGAAGCACTTGTTGGGTCAAAGTGCTCAACACACATCTAGATAAGTTCCTTAAGGGGTCTACTTTCCAAAATGGTGTCACTTGTACAGGGTTTCAATGTTTAGGCACATCAGGGGCTCTCCAAACGCAACATGGCGTCCCATCTCAATTCCAGTCAATTTTGCATTGAAAAGTCAAATGGCGCTCCTTTCCTTCCGAGCTCTGCCATGCGCCCAAACAGTGGTTTACCCCCACATATGGGGTATCAGCGTACTCAGGACAAATTGTACAACAAATTTTGGGGTCTATTTTCTCCTGTTACCCTTGGTAAAATAAAACAAATTGGAGCTGAAATAAATTTTGTGTGAAAAAAAGTTAAATGTTTATTTTTATTTAAACATTCCAAAAATTCCTGTGAAGCACCTGAAGGGTTAATAAACTTTTTGAAAGTGGTTTTGAGTACCTTGAGGGGTGCAGTTTTTAGAATGGTGTCACACTTGGGTATTTTCTATCATATAGACCCCTCAAAATTACTTCAAATGAGATGTGTTCCCTAAAAAAAAATGGTGTTGTAAAAATGAGAAATTGCTGGTCAACTTTTAACCCTTATAACTCCGTCACAAAAAAAAATTTTGGTTCCAAAATTGTGCTGATGTAAAGTAGACATGTGGGAAATGTTACTTATTAAGTATTTTGCGTGACATATGTCTGTGATTTAAGGGCATAAAAATTCAAAGTTGGAAAATTGCGAAATTTTCAAAATTTTCGCCAAATATTCGTTTTTTTCACAAATAAACGCAAGTTATATCAAAGAAATTTTACCACTATCATGAAGTACAATATGTCATGAGAAAACAATGTCTGAATCGCCAAGATCCGTTGAAGCGTTCCAGAGTTATAACCTCATAAAGGGACAGTGGTCAGAATTGTAAAAATTGGCCCGGTCATTAACGTGCAAACCACCCTTGGGGGTGAAGGGGTTAAGCCAGATTAATAATGGAGAGGCGTCAATTATGACACCTATCCATTATTAATCCAATTGTTTGAAAGGGTTAAAAAACACACACACGATTCAAAAGTATTTTAATGAAATAAACACACAGGTTGTTTTAATATTTTATTGCTCTCTCAATCCATTTTAAGACCCTCGCTTGGCAAAATAATAAACCCACAAAACACATACCCTCAGATGAACCGTCACGTCCCACGAGGTAATCCATCTGAAGGGGTTAAAATATTTTACAAGCAGGAGCCCTGCTAATGCAGCTGTGCTCGTGCTTGTAAGCCCCGGCGAATGAAGGAAATGTAGGTCAATGACCTATAGTTACCTTCAGTCGCGGTGATGCGCCCCCTGCAGGTTGTCCTCATATGAGCTCGAGCGTGGGAAAAAGTTCCCAGGCTGCAGTTCATGAGGACATCCACCAGAGGGCGCATCACCGCAACTCAATGTAAGTACAGATCACTCAGATTTCCTTTCATTACCCGGGGCTTACAGACACGAGCGAGTGCATTAGCACAGCTCCTGCCTGTCAAATAATTAACCCCTTCAGATGGATTACCTCGTTGGACGTGAAAGATCATCGGAAGGTATGTATTTTGTGCGTTAATTATTTTGCCAAGCGAGGGTCTTCTGATGAATTGAGAGAACAATAAAATACTAAAACAACCTGTGTGTTTATTTCATTAAAATCATTTTTAATAATGTGTGTGTCTTTAACCCTTTCAGACAATTGGATTAATAATGGATAGGTGTCATAATTGACGCCTCTCCATTATTAATCCGGCTTAATGTCACCTTACAATAGCAAGGTGGCATTAACCCTTCATTAACCCATATCCCACCGCTACAGGGAGTGGGAAGAGAGTGGCCGTGCCAGAATAGGTGCATCTTCCAGATGTGCCTTTTCTGGGGTGGCTGGGGGCAGATGTTTGTAGCCACGGGGGGCCAATAACCATGGACCCTCTCCTGGCTATTAATATCTGCCCTCACTCACTGGCTTTACCATTCTGGCGGAGAAAATTGCGTGGGAGCCAATTTTTTCCGCCATTTAACCCTTTATTTGAGCAGCTACAGCGGCCAAATTTTGCACATACACACTACTAACATCAGTAGTGTGGAATATGCAAAAAAAAAAGGGGGATATGAGATGGTTTACTGTATGTAAACCATGTCTCATATCCTGTCGGGTTTGTGAAGGAGAAATGAAAAGCCGGCAATTGAATTACCGGCTTTTCTATAGAACACCGCTGCGTATTTCTCGCAATGCACACGCATGGTCCGTGTGAAATCCGTTTTTTTTTCGCGCACCCATAGACTTGCATTGGCGAGTCTCGGCCGAGATACGCTGACAATCGCAGCCTGCTGCGAGTTCCCTCGGATCCGAAATACGGTGGAGAAAATATCGGATGATGGGAGCTGGACCATAGATTAACATTGGGCCGAGTGCTATGCGATTTTTTATCGCATAGCACTCGTCCGTATTACGGTCTAGTGTGACCCCGGCCTTACCCAGGTCCTGTGTCTTGGGTCCCCAGGGGAGGTCCGCAATGTATGGTCCTGAAGGCTGCGATTAGGAGAGCTGGAGCAAAGCTGCAGGATCAGCGCTGTGGGTGTCACAAGATGGCCACCGAGATCTGTGAGAGCGCTTCTCAGGGAACGAGAAGCGCTAAAGATGGGCGGCGGCAATTGCCAGTGGGCGTGGCCAAGAAATCCGGCCTGTATGAAGGGGAAAAGCCGGGGACTAAATTTGAAAAAGTTGCTGTTGTGGCGTCGCGACCGCTATTAGTGCCATCCTGAGTCGCGCTCCTTCATAGGAGAGCCGCACTGCGGACCACCCACGGACCCGGGCTTTATGCCCTGCTAGAGGTGCGGACCTTCCATACCCCAGGGCCCTGGACCCCCCCAGCACCTCGGCCCCCGCAGTGTACTCACGGTAGATGCGGTGGGCCAGTGCTCAATCCACCGTCGCCATAGTCAGGGAGGGGGTGGAGAGCTTCTGCCGCCTTGCTTCATCCGCTATATCAGTGGTGATGCAGTGGGGGGCTGCACGCACGGACACCATTCATATAATGCTCGGCTATGCACCTGGCTCCAAGAGAGGTAGATGGAGGGCTACTCCATGTGGTCGCCTGCTATGGAGGGATGGGGGGGGGGAGGAGGAGATCGGAACATGAAGGAACTGTCGCCTGTAAGGTGAGCTCAGGGCTGGCATCCAACGTTGCAGGAGAGGAGGAACGCTCCACGTACTTGCCTGTTGATTTGGGGGAGATCGGAACCTAGAAAGGTTCCATCGCCCCTATTCGCTCCGTTAAGGTAAAAAATAAAATAAAAATAAAAACGGTGGGGTCTGAAAACAGACCCAAGTGCCTCCTAAAGACACTAAGCAAGAACTGGTTCACTGAGAGCCAGCAGGAGGGTGTATACTGCAGGGGAGGAGCTATTCTGTGTTAACTTCGTGTCCTCCTAGTGGCAGCAGCATAACACCCATGGTCCTGTGTCCCCCAATGAGGCGCAGGAAAAAAAATATGCAGTAAGATGTGATCAAACCTTTATACTTAACCCACAATGGTTACAATATAAAAAAAAAAACCTCTTAGTCTACGTTCACATTTGCGGTGTGCGCCGCAGCGTCGGTCGCCGCATGCGTCATGCGCCCCTATATTTAACATGGGGGCACATGGACATGCGTCGCACTTGCGTTTTGCGCCGCATGCGTCCCTGCGGCGCCTGCGTCTGGGCGCAGAGGATGCAGCAAGTTGCATTTTTGCTGCATCCAAAATCAATGAAAAAAAGGACGCATGCGGCGCAAAACGCAGCGTTGTGCATGTGTTTTGCTGCGTTTTGCGTTGCGGCGCACAACGCAAATGTGAACATAGCCTTACACATCCATCGACCAAAAAAATTGCAATGTTCTATTTTTCTTTTTTTAAATTCTAATTAATTTTTCACCACCAAAATAGTTTGGTATTAGTGTCATTGAGTGACTTCGACTGCTAGGTCATTTGTAACACACACACACACACTAAAAACAATTCACAAAAAAAGTCCAAATTGTGAGGTTTTTTTTTTTTGCAATATCCTCATGCTTGCAATTTTTTTCCCATGCTCCAGTACATTGTGGTAAAATGAATAGTCTCATTTAAAAGAGTACAACTTGTCCCACAAAAGACGAGCCCACACATCTATGAACAAAGGTTTTTTTTCCCCCAAAAGGAGATTACAATTAATAAATAAAATAATAAAGGGGAATGAAAAAAAATAAAAAAAATATAAGACTGGCTATGTTGGAAAGGGGTTAAAGCACCAATGAATTATATAAATTCGCAACTACAGGAGCTGCAGCTTTGCCTTTTGACAGAAGCAGCGATAGAAATTGTCAACCATGTAAAAATGGGCAAAAAAAAAAAACCACACGGACAAGATTCCTGGTTCAAATACATAAAAGAATGTACAGAAAAAAAAAAAAAATTACATTTAGGTCACCAAATTTCCCCTACAAAAACAAAAACCACACCAACATTTTGTACATTTATTAGAAAAGAATAAAAACTGAAAAAGTGTTCAAGCATGATGAGACTCATTTCTTTTGTGGAAAATTTCATGATATTTTTACAATCAATTACGACATAAAACAACAATATAGACAAAGTCTGGAGGACACGAGTAGTGCATTACTGGTGGTGAGAAGAGAACTTGGGTACACTCAGCAGGTGAGGTTTCCGATGGTTGTGATGTTTCCATGGACAGATGAGATTACATTCATTAACCAGTTCAAAGTCAAAGCAGCAACATAAAAAGATAGTCATATACAGCAGATAGATCCGGTAATACCACGAATGAGAAATCTCCGCACATCTGTACAAATTACATAAAAGGCAAGTCCGGTATCTTCTCGCCAGCACTGATCTGCCAAGAGCGGTTATAGAACTAACCCAGAAATGTGGCAGTGAGGAAGAAGCCAAAAGTCTCCGTTTCCTGGCTCCCAACTACCATCCGAACACAAATTCCATGGCTTTAGATACGAGGCTCTCGTCCTTTTTAGGAGTTTGCTTATCTGACATAACCTTTAAAATAAATAAAAAACATTTAGAAAGTAAAGTACATGAAACTTTGTAATAGACCAAACACTATAGTCCAAGGCAACCCTCTCCAAGGATTTGACAATACAATACCCCTTTCAAAATGTGACCACCATGAAGAGCTGGATACCCTGCGTCCTACTGCCAACACAGGCATTTTCCCTGCTGTGGCCAATAGGGAAGGGGGAAAAAAAGTCATCTTAGTGAGATAACCACCATTACAATGTTCCCTGCAAGAATTTTCCTTCTAAGGCAATATCCATCTATCATCATTAAGTTATTGTTTGGTCGATATATCTTGCCAGCTAATAAAGCTGCAAAACAAGGCCTGTGTAGTCTGAATAAAATGGATTGACTCCTAAAATATATAATAAATTGGGTTCAGTAGTACAGTGCAGAATGTGTGGTAATTGTTTTCCTAATAATTTGGAAAAGTTATGAAATGTCTGTTCTGTTCCTGATCTAAGGATCTCTGCTTTTAGTGGAGATGAATCTGTGCTGCACTTTACGTACAGGCTCAGTAGTGACCAGTGCTGTGGAGATGAATCTGTGCTGCACTTTATGTACAGGCTCAGTAGTGACCAGTGCTGTGGAGATGAATCTGTGCTGCACTTTACGTACAGGCTCAGTAGTGACGCATGTATGAGGGAGTCGGAGTCAGGGAAATTGAGAAGTCGGAGGTTTGCCTTATCGACTCCACAGCCTTGTACAAAACTATCATTTACCCGAGTGTTGGCCCCACTGTGGGGCATTTATAGGCTAGGTGCATACCATTTTATTGGTATCTAAAAGGCTTCTCCCTTAATTTTATCAAAATGAGCGTTATCATTTAAGAATTGAAGGGGTTTTCCTGTCCATAAATAAATCTGCATTCATTATATGAATACCAAATCATGAGAGAAGTGCAATGCACACACAGTCAGGACTCCTTTGTATTCCCCAATACTGACCAGTGCCATCTGGCTTCTTTTAATAGAAGAGAATTGAGAACAGCCCGATGAGGTTAATCAGTATGTGAATACAAGTAAGCAAATCAAATACATGTGGTTACTAGTGATGAGCGCATATACTCGTTGCTCGGGTTTTCCCCGAGCACGCTCAGGTGACCTTTCGAGTATTTGTTAGTGTTGGGAGATTTAGTTTTCATCGCCTCAGCTGAATAATTTACAGCTACTAGCCAGTCTGAGTACATGTGGGGGTTGCCTGGTTGCTAGGGAATCCCCACATGTAATCAAGCTGGCTAATAGCTGTAAATAATTCAGCTGACCGATTAAAACTTAATCTCCGAACACTAACAAATACTCAGGAGATCACCCGAGCAACGAGTATACTCGCTCATCACTAGTGGTTACGTGACCGCCCACATGGGGAATAGGACCACTGACTGTATCACAACATGATTACAGTCCAACAGTCTGCAGTTCTTCACCCACAACATTGCCGTCAGGTGTACGCTTCCCAGCTTCAGAGGCGCACCCAGCATGTCTGGAAGTGTCAGCCCAATTTCCCAGCTTCAGAGGCGCACTGTGTCCGGAAACATACAGCCGACTTCAGAAAAGCAATGATGCGAGCGTAAAAAGCAGCGAGGATGCAAGAGTTCTGCAGTGAGCAACGATGACACCAGCTATTCCAAATCACACTATCACACACACAGGGGCATGAAAAAAAAAAAAATCCAAACTTTGCTAAAACAAAAAAAAAAAAAGCGCCATTTTCCGTTACCCGTAGCGTCTCCATTTTTCATGATCTGGGGTCGGTTGAGGGCTTATTTTTTGCATGCCGAGCTGGTGTTTTTAATGATACAATTTTGGTGCAGATACATTTTGATCGCACGTTATTGCATTTTAATGCAGTGTCGCGGCGACGAAAAAAAACGTAATTCTGACGTTTCGAAAAATTTTTCTCTCTACGCCGTTTAGCGAGCAGGTTAATCTTTTTTTTTGCCATTCTTCAATAGCCTCCATAGGAGGCTAGAAGCTGGCACAACTCATCAGATCGCTGCTATGTAGCTGAATTGCAGGTGTGCTATGAGTGCCGACCACAGGGTGGTGCTCACAGCTAGCCGGGATCAGCAACCATAGAGGTCTCAAAGACCTCTATGGTTACTATGCAGAAGCATCGCTGACCCCCAATCATGGGATGGGGTCGGCAATGCGCTCATTTCCAGCCGGATGTGCTGGTTAAATGCCGGTCGGCGGTTGACAGCGGCATTTAACTAGTTAATAGCGGCGGGTGAATCGCGATTTCACCCGCTGCTATTGCAGGCACATGTCAGCCGTTCAAAACAGCTGACATGTCCCGGCTTTGATGCGGGCTCACCGCCGCAGCCCTGCATCAAAGTGCGGTATCTGACCTCGGACGTACTATCCCGTCCGAGGTCAGAAAGGGGTTAAAGGACCTTACAGGTGAGATTACATCCAACAGAAAATACCTGGTAATCACTAGTTGAAACTCTGTATGCTGCCGCAAAAGGTCTCATTCCTGATCTTGGAGTACCATTTTGCTGAGTAGGGGTACCGAAAGCTGTTATTGGTGGTGTAGATACTGAAGACACCGACGTCTTCTCGCCACTATCCATTACACTCTGTATAAAAAATATAAAGTTTCAATTCTGTGAAATATGTGTCAATTTTCGCAATACAAGTCCTCTGTGAAGGTGCTGCTAAAGTGTTTGGGGCCCCCTCTCCCCCTTCTAGTGACTGGTTGAAGTCAGGTCTCCCACAAAATTACCATCTTTTCGATAGTTGAGAGTCTATGGAGAAGGCAAAGGGAGATTTATAGGTCATGCAACACTTCTTGGGATATAAATAGACGAAAAAAAACAAAACCACCCCAAACAGGATTTCTAGTGTGCTAGACCACCTATTGAGAACCTTGCACCCAGCCAACTAGCTTACTACTTTTAGCGACAGAAGGGCAAAACAAAAACAGCTGTAGGCAAATGGAGATTCTGATTTGACTTGATGACTCAAGCCATGTGAAGAGGATCTTGTACAAGTCACCTCTGCTGCGGAATAGGTCTATAGAAATAAAATAAATAATGATCTGCTAAGGGATGATAGTGACTTATCGGACTGCTATGTCTAATAGGCGGCACTAGAGACCCTGTTCTCTTATGAAGAGGCCATTTGTATATGGATAGGAAAATGGTAAGTTGTGTCACACCCTCATCATTGGTTATATTACATTCTTACCTTATCGATACAAGGTTTCACACCGATCATGATGCAATCTCCAAATATCTTTCCATCTTTACTCAATGCTTTCCTCGCCTGCAGCTTGGACTGGTACTGAATGTGCATCCAATTCCCTGCATTTGACATCTGTTAAGAAAATAAAAGTTTGAATAGAAAAAGAGAAAAAGATGCATGATAAATAAGGGATCCCCAATATATAAAAATAAAAATTATTTTGTTTGCATATTTCAATAAAATCAAACAGGTAAAAAAAAAAAAAATATATAGTAATGGTTACACAACAAGACATGGCCACAATATGGCAATGACTAACCTCCTGTAACTGCTATTATGGTGAAAAACTTCTGGCCCCTAATGTTAATCAAGATAACGATCCACAGAAAAAAAAAAATATATATAATAATTTGGTATTACATTCCCAGGCACAGAATAAATAGTGGAAAAAAAAAAAACCGTATTGTAATGTCTCTGTATCACCATAGTACAAGCAAAATGCAAGCGCATTATGGATAAAGTTTTACCGCCCTGATGCCTTTTGGGACCAGAATCCAGATGAAACAAATACCAGCAGATATTCCCAGCACCGTGCACAGAGTAAAAAGATGTAAAGCTGTTTTAGTGAAACAAATGGTCACACAGAATTATAAACAAAAGCATCAGATGAAAGGAATCATGAAAAATTATGTAGGATGGAAAACGGGCTAATAAACCCAGACCGCAACCATATCAACTGGAATAAGGCATCTAATTAAAGAGACTGGAGTCCAACCGGAATGTGCCAGGATGAAAAGAATATGGATGGGGTCACGTTGGCGGGTAAATATTGCAGAGGACGGGCAAACCCCACGCGTATGGCCACCGACACGTGGTTTCATTAGGAAATAAAAGCTCAAAGCAACGTTTAGGTGGGATTATTAATATTCACATTGCGATAGTGTCCGTCTGGGCCGGGCCGTCCGTTTGTCCTGATGCAAACACTAAAAGTATCCACTGGTTCCTCAATCATCTGATCAAAGCAAAAATGTGGACATTTTGCCGCTGTGATGCTGGTATATATATATATGTTTCTTGCAGTATTCTGTACACGGACATGAGCTGTATATACAGTTATTTATCATAGGATGTATACCATTGCATATGTATACAGAGAACCTCAGCACTGACAAAGACCAAGATGGATTTGATGCAAATGCGGCTTATTTTGGAGGTGCGGGTCCATGCTCTTTCTGCAGGTCTGATTGATTTTGATCTGGCAGCAATGGGGGGGGGGGGGAGGAGACAGATGTTGGGCTCTATCTACATAAACCCGGCCACTACCCACCCGGATGTCCCTCAAAGGCCTCACACTGGCTGAAATGTTGGACAAGATCTGGCTGAAACGTTGGACAAGATCTGTTTAATTGGTGTCGGATCTAAATGAATCACATCTGCAGCAAATCCATCTCCATCTGTCAGTGCCGAGGTCATCGCTATGTGTCTATAGGATTATGGGCTACAGATCTAGGCAGCGGCATTGCCGGCCTGACCTTACGTAAACGCTCCTTACCACGTGCTTTACTATATTTCCGTACTGGGCAAACTGCAATAAAATGTACGAGGCGGAGGCTTGAGGAAACCTAAAAACAGATGGAAAATGCATTAGTGTCAATGAGTGTATAGCATCATTTTGAACAACACAGTTACAACAAGGTTGCATAAGCTACATATTTTCCATTGCACATCAACTCCCATCAGCAGAATAACTATTCAGATACTTCCACAGAATATCTAAATGCTTTACCTCCAAAAAATAAATAAATAAAATAAGGGAGGTCTAGACTAAGTTTGTCCAAGAACTTATTATATAGGAACTGAACTGTGTATTAAGTCAGAAAAAAAACAAAAAACTTTAGGGATTGTCAAAGTATGTACATCAGCCTCATCAGGTCTCATTTCCATTTACTAACTGCATACATGATCAATATGAAATCTGGGGACTGATCCACTTAAAGGGGTTTTTCAGTAATGTAAGAAAACCACTATCAAGGAGAAAATGGTATAAAGGGAACCAGCCAGCTGATACATGCTGCTCGAACCGTGGGCAGCATGCATCAGCCACTAGCTGTACAATCACAGCCATGTGTGTGTGTGTGTCTTTAAAACACTGCGGCATTTCAGAGAAAAACACTTATTAGCTGCCGGGGGACAGAGCCGCACTATTGGCTAGTTGTACAGGTGGGTCTCCGGCGGCTTCTCCTTGCCCGCCGACAGCTACTGGCAAGACTGCCTACACGCGCTCGCAGGGCGAGGCTTGCCAGTCCGTCAGCAGACAGGGATCCGTCTGTACAGCTGGTCACCAGTCCCCAGCAGCTAATACAAGCATGTTTTTCTCGGTGACGCCGCCATGTTCCAGAGTCAAACATTCACGTCTGAGATCGCACAGACAGCGACTGATCCATGCGGACCATGGCTTGGTCAGCAAGGATGGAAGTAAAATGGTATCCTATCCACAACTACTTTATTCCCTGCTGCTCCAGCTGTCCTCGCTGTTCTGCGCCCAGTATCTGTGGCTTTTTATTACTGCAAATCATACGTGACCACAGAAACCCATTATTGACCCTGGCATCACTGCTGTGACCAGTGAGGACTGCAGAAAGTAATCAAAAGACCAAACAAGTGTTAGCGTAGGAGGGAGAGGGAAAAAAAAAAAAAAAAAAAAAAAAAAAAAAAGAAGAAGTGGGGAGAAATTGTGAAGAAAGGAGTCAATTTCTTCCGACATGGCACCTTGGGAGTTGTTTTTACAGTGTACAATGTGTGGTAAAAATAACCTTGCAATAGGATCAGTACAATTACGGTGATACTGTACAGGTCGAACTTATTTTATTTTAGTAATGCGAAAAAAAAGTTTAAAAAAAAATAAAAAATTTGGACATTTGTGTTGCCATTTTCTGAGACCCGTAGCATTTAATTTTTCAGTCAATGGAGCCATGCGAGACAACATTTTTATTGGTACCACTTGGGATAAATATGTTGTTGTTTTGATTGCTACAATACTGCAACACAAAAGAAAAAAAAAAGAAGAAACCTAAGCACTAGTGATGAGCAAGTGAACTCGTTGCTCGGGTGATCTCAGAGTTTGTTAGTGTTTGGAGATTTAGTTTTCATTGCCTCAGCTGCATGATTTACAGCTTGAATACATGTGGGGATTCCCTAGCCACCCCCACATGTACTCAGGCTGGCTAGTAGCTGTAAATCATTCAGCTGAGGCAATGAAAACAATCTGAGCATTCACAAATACTCGGAGATCACCCAAGCGTGCTCTGGAAAACCCGAGCAACGAGTCATCACTACTAAACACATGTAATTTTGGAATTCTTGAATGGTGAACACCATGAGTGAAACACACAAAGTTACATTTTTATATTTTGATCAGTTTTTTTCCGAAACATGTGATAACGTGTGTTTTTTGGGGAAAAGGGCACGATTTGAACTTTTCTTTTAAAACCTTTTATTTCACTGTACTTGTTAGTCCCCTTAAGGGACTTGAAGCTGCGATCCTCTGATCACTTCTGCCATGTACAGTATTGCTGCATGTAGAAAAGGCACAATGTCCTATGAACACCAGCCACATGCTGGCTTTCAATAGAAGTAGTGCAAGGACAGGCACGTGGGTGGAGGGAGATGTTCAGCAGACCCCTGGCTGTCATGGTAACCCATCATTGACCAGCGATCACATCACTGGAGTGCCTAGAATGAAGCGCCCCCATGCCAGCGAGTTGTTAATACCCCTGTCAGAGTTTGACAGCAGCATTTAACGGACTAACAACAGCCACCCGCGATAACTGGAGGTAGATCCTGGCTGTAACAGCCAATACCTGCCAAGCATGGAGCAAGCTCATAGTGTTACCCCGCTCCGTGCTCCCGCTTCCGACTTGCATGTCGTGATTAAGTGCATGTGCATACTTCATTTCAGGCAGATTCCACTTGGAAATGGCCCGAAAAAGAACCGCAAAACGATATCATAACGCACAGCTATAGAAACGACATTGCTGTGCACGTGGTCAGTCTTGTTACTTTTCAGGGTTCAGAAATCATGAAGTGGTGAAAAAATAGCAAAATGTGCATTCTACAGGCGGCTGTTCGCAAGCCGCACGCTCCTTACACCTTAAAGTAAAAGAATAGGATATCTGTGGAGCCTCTCCAAAAATAAAGGAAAATCTGCCAGCGAAACCACTTCAGGAAAAAAGATTGCAACAGATTTAACTGAAGCAGCTTCACCTATGAAAACCTTGGCGGCTCCGCTGACATCTTAAGGGCGTCAAGTGCACAAAACCATAAGGCCGAGGTCACACTTCCAACTGCAATGCGAGAAACTCACACGAGTCTCTCGCCTCCATACCCGGCACTGCCGCCTCCACTCGGGACCGGCACGTGCGGCTGCATGTACTTCTATGCAGCTGAACGCTCTGGTCTGAACCGCCGGCGGCAGTGCCGGGTATGGATGCGCGAGTTTCTCGCATTGCAGTTGCAAGTGTGACCCCAGCCTAAGATGACTGCATGCGATTTCCAAGAATGAATGTATTTTGGGACTTAACATCCCTTTATCAGCTAGTGACACAGTTGCAACGTTAACCTATTTTACAAACATATTTCTTACCCGAATACTGTAATCCAAGAGTCATCTAGATGGTCATCAGATGTCAAAGCGTCGCCTTGTGTATAAAATGGATCCACTTGGGCAGGAGACAGCACTCCTTTCCTGGTTTGCATAATGGTTGCTGGGCTAAAAACTCTTGCAGCTGTTTATACAAAAATAAAAAAGTTATTACATTAATTTATTTTGTCCGCTATAGCATTTTACATCATTCCCATAAACTACAACAGAACCAGATACGTGTCACCACCTCCTGATTGAGGCCAGTCATATTCAGGACCGTGCACTCGGGAGCCAAAAGCTCACATTTAAAGCAAGTCTGGATTTTCTGTCAAAGTTTTAAAAGTCCATCTACATGGGGGAGAAGTGCTGGGAGTTTTACCTTTGGATTTGCACAGGTAAAACCTACAGCAGATTACAGAAGTAGGTAAATTTATGAGGTTTTACAAATCCCAACCACAGGTTGCAGATTTTTCACAAGGAATTAAGTGCCTTGTAGATATTACAGCAATTTTATTATTTATCTTTTATTTCCTTAACGTACATTTTATATTTGTATAGATTGGGATTTACAGATTTGATGAATTATGAAATTTTAATGGCACCTTGGGATCATGTCACAAGATGGAAAGACAATTGGCACGGCATCTAAATGGTCAAGCAACAGCAATCAGACCTAGATGTGGTCACAGCTGTTAAGAGGCAGATGTCAGCTGTATTCCACAGCCAGCACCTGCAATGGATGGAGAGCGCTTTGCTCCTAAACCCGCACCCTGGCTGGCTGCACAAAGTGGTTAAAAGCATCCATCGTAGTGATGGAAAGTAAGTCCATGCAAAGACGGTCTATTTTTCCTTATGTTTCTAGAGCTCAGAATTTAAATAATTTAATGATCCGTTGGGATAAGATTCAGCGAAAAAGATTTACAAAGCAAATGTAAAATTGTACCAAGTGCGGCATCATAAACGGTCGTACATACAGTGCATCACATTTTTACTTTGCTTAATAAAGGAGGGCTTTACATGAGAGATGGCGTGGTTTAAATAAAGTGCAACACTGAAATGTTAGCACAAGATAAGAACTAATGATGAAGACTTTCCATCCAGCATGTGCCGCTGTGAGGAAACTGGCACATTTCTTTAGGACCTAAGCTTGCAGTATTCACTGTCAGATCTAATTACTAAATCCTCACATTACAAGGAGGACACCTAGTGGCCACATGCAAGAAGTGAATAGATTCACCGTTCTGTACCGCGTGTACCGGATGGGAATTTAGCCATTTAAATACAAACTTTGGCAACATGGTGGCTCGGTGGTTAGCAGCACTGTTGCTTTGAAGCTTTGGGGTTCTATTTTCCCAAGGACATCTGCAAGGAGTTTCCTCTCACCACGTTTGCGTGGGTTTCCTCCCCACATTCCAAAAACATACAGCTAAGGAATTTACATTGTGAGCCACAATGGGGACAATGATGATAATGTGTGTTACGTGCTGTGGAATTAATGGCGCTATACAAGCAAATAAAATACAAACAAGGATTGGAGTTGGTGGAACCGCGCTCCACTGTAACTTACGTGCACATGGGGTGGACGGGATTATCCCCGTGTGAGAGGTCTGCATTGTAGAAAGGTTTGTCTGTACAAAGGAGAGAAAGAAAAGGGGAAGAATGAAAGAAGCTCTTCTAGCTACATTCATGAATACAGTATGACCTGAAGGTTTTAAGAAAAAAAAAAAAAAAAAAAACACCACTCACACATCCCCGATTTCTGCATAACACTAGTCTTGTGAAAACCAAAGCCACTTTCACACATCGACGTTTCACAATGATCTGAGTATGGAGCGGCTGCGGATCTCCTGACTCCAACCCCTCTTAGGCAGACACAAGACTAATGTTTGGTCGCGGAGACTCAGTCAGACTGTACCAGGATGGAGAAACACTCGGGCTGCTCCTTATGATCACAGGAGACGGACGGGCACAGCATATGTAATATAGAAAATAAATGAATACCGATAAAACCATAAATTAACATAACAAAAAGACTAATGCAGGCCAGTAAAAGCACACCAGTGCTTATGTAAAGTGCTAATAGTGGGGTGCAAAAAGGTGCAATTTAAATGGAAAAACCAGTAAATCCCATCATTTAGGATGCAATCCGTAACGAGGAGTAGAATGAAAGAAAAAAAAAAAAAAAACAAAAAAAAACCCTGACTTGAGGTCTCCATGCAAAAAACAACAACAACAACAACAAAAAAAAATTGTGCATTGCGATCTCCACCTCCCCCTCCAACGCTCATTTACGCTTTTTCAGGGAGCTTTAAATTATTCAATATTACACTCCTCGATGACCCCCATTTATTTTCTATATTATATGTGCTGTGTCCATCCATCTCCTACGGTTTTATATGTTTTGTCATTATGGTTTTTTGTATTTTATTTTAGTTTGTGTTCAGACAATATATATTTTGCCATTTGATCCACTGGCGTCTTCAGAGGTTATTATCTAGGTTCTTTTTGTCTAGTGGGATGTTTCTTTATTCAATTTAAATTGGAGTTCATACCTCCGACTATAGGCGTCTGCTAAAAATCTGATGCTGGTGGGAACTGAGCCCTAAATGCAAAGTTCCCATATGGGGGGGGGGACAAAACACACACACACACACACACACACACACACACACACACTGATGCCAATTGAGAACATTAACCACGGAAATTTTCCGTAGTAAAATAAACGTTACTTAATGATTAAACCACCCTACACTTCACTATCGAAGTTTCAGGGGTCTGTGCCAGTCTTTGATGAAGGGACCAGCATTCTCAGCAGATGAGTAGCAGTTTCTATCCCCACTGCGGCCAGTGACTGGCTGCAGTGGTCATGTCAATGTACGGCATGCAAGTGCTCCAGAAAAATAAAAACCTGACAGCAAGCACCAAAGCATACAAAGTTTACTGAAGTTAGTTTTTAAATAATTGAAAATATATTTTACCAGTTTTCTTGAACTTAAAGGTGTAGATCCAAGACTCGGGCTTAGAAGATCATCATAAATGCTTGAAACGGGGGGTGCGCCACTCTTATCCTTATGAGCTGGAAGCATAGGCTGAGGGGGAGAACTCCCTAATAAACAAAGTGCTATTAAAGTGACAATACCGCTGGATGTTTATATAAAAAATTATCAGGAGTCAATCTAGATTTAAAAAAAAAAAAAAAAAAAAAAAAAACAACCAGCGCAGATCCCTGGACTCTGCAGACCCACCCCAAATTAAAACAGAAAAGGCAGCCCTGCATGCTCTTAATCTTTCATATATTTTCTCTTTCTGCCCCTGCAAATATCTATGGTTAAATTCCCATAATGAGTTTTTAATGATGTGTATTTCCGCTGTGCAAACAATGCAGCAAAGTGATGGGATGAACAGAAGTCTACCACCTACTGTTTTATTTTGGCAAGGGTGGTGGGTTACAGCGTAAACTGACCTGCAGTGCAAGATTGAAATCCGCAGCATGTCAATTTTTCTTGTACATTTTATTTATGGATTTTTGCCATAGGACAGTGTTAAATGCGCAGGTAAAAATAACATGTAATCCGGACATTATATACCATGTTTTTCGGACTATAAGATGCCCTTTTTCTCCAAACTTTTGGAGGAAAGTGGGGATGTGTTTTATTGTGCGGATATCTATTATATAATTGTCTAAGGGTCACTTCCGTCTTTCTGTCTGTCTGTCACGGAAATCCCAAGTCGCTGATTGGTCGCGGCAAAACGGCCAATCAGTGACTGGCACAGTCCGGCAGCGAAATGGCGGCTCCTTACTCCCCTCCAGTCAGCGCTCACACAGGGTTAATGGCAGCGTTAACGAACCGTGTTATGCTGCGGTGTAATGCACTCCGTTAACGCTGCTATTAACCCTGTTTGACCAACTTTTACTATTGATGCTGCCTATGCAGCATCAATAGTAAAAAGATCTAATGTTAAAATAAAAAAAAAAAAAATCTATATACTCACCCTCCGTCGGCCCCCCGGATCCAACCCAGGCCTTTCCCACTCCTCACGACGCTCCGGTGACTGGTACATGCATTGCGGTCTCGCAATGGGCTGGGCCTGGGCTGGATTCGTGGGGGCCGACGGAGGGTGAGTATATAACTTCCTGTTTAAAAAAAAAAGAAAAAAAAAAGTGATATGGTGTCCACATTGCTTTATGCTACGTGGGCTGGGCTATATTTCTCTGCTGTATCGTGGTATGTGTTAAAGAGGGGGGCCCACTGAGACTCTTTCACCCGGGGCCCCTCAAAACCTGGAGCCGGCCCTGGCTTCACTGTTTGCGGCCAGGCGTGACCAATCAGCAACAGATGCAGTCCGCCCGCAAATTGGCGTGGAATTTGAACCACGCTTCGCTAATTGGTCGCGGCTGGCCGAATCCTGTGTATAAATTGCATTATTCTGAAAGCTTCATAAATAAACTACATACATATTCTAGAATACCAGATGTGTTAGAATCGGGCCACCATCTAGTACATACATATCTAATTTATCTAGATATATTATTATTATTTATTGTTATAGCGCCATTTATTCCATGGCGCTTTACAAGTGAGGAGGGGTATACATAATAAAAACAAGTACAATAATCTTAAACAATACAAGTCATAACTGGTAGAGGAGGAGTGAGGACCCTGCCCGCGAAGGCTCAATATCCATTCCCTATGGGTGTGGATGGGAGAGGAGCCGTTCTACAGGAGGCAGGAGCCGGAGGCTGCGATCAACACCGTGCCTAAAATAAAGAAAATGAATATTCACTGCTCTCCATGCCAATAGTACCATGGGGTGCAGCGAGTATCCCGGCAGCTGACGTCAGCATGTGAGGGTGCATGGCAGTGACATCAGCTGCTGGCATCAGAACAGGATGCAGAGGCGAGGGAGCAGAGGGAAGGTAAGTAGAATGGTTTATTTATTTTGAGTGCGCAGTGTGGGGATGGCCATGTATGCCAGGATTGGTGTGGCAGCGGCCATGTATGCCAGGATGGGGGATATTACCCCTATAGCAGTGAAAGCAGCAGCCCCCACATAACAGTGTCATTACCATATTTTCTGTTTCATTTTTCTATTTTCTTCCTCTAAAACCTAGATGCATCTTATAGT